>NC_057429.1:657500-969507 GCF_019457755.1 Venturia canescens | reverse complement strand
GTTGCGATTCTCACAAAAATCTATCGGCGATCACCGTTCTTCATGTTTATGAACGTTCGGAAACAAAAACACTCGATTGTAAGCTGTGATCGCGATTCGCACATCGGAAAGCGATTCAGAACGAAATGTCAGTGAATCTGGTTAATTTGTGTCGATTCACACAAAAGTGTATAGGTGATCACCGTTCTTCATGTTCATGAACGTTCGGAAACGACATCACTCGATTGTAAGGTATGATCTCGAATCGCACGTCGGAAAGCTGTTCTGTTCGAAATGTCAGTGAATGTTGTTAAATTGTATCGATTCACACAAAAGTGTATCGGTGATCACCAATTTTCACGTTTATGAACGTTCCGAAATGACATCACTCGATTGTAAGTTATGATCTCGGATCGCACGTCGGAAAGCTGTTCTGTTCGAAATGTCAGTGAATGTTGTTAAATTGTATAGATTCACACAAAAGTGTATCGGTGATCACCAATTTGCACGTTTATGAACGTTCGGAAACGACATCACTCGATTGTAATTTATGATCTCGAATTGAAATGTCATTGAATATTGTTAATTTGTCATGAATTGAACAAAAATTTTATTGGTGATCACCAACTTCATGTTTATGAACGTTCGGAAACGTTTTCATCGCTCGTTTGTCAGTTCAGATCTCAATTGGCCCTTCGGATTGCGATACTAAATGTCTGTAAAATTGTTGATATGTGACGTTTATCGGTGACCGTTTCCAATCTTTCATAAACATGAAAATAGGTAATCAGCGATAATCTTTTCTGTTAATCGTTACAAATCAACAATTTTTTCCGACATTTCTATCAGAATCGCAATCCGAGATGCGATTCGAGACCGGAACTGACAATCGAACGATGTCGTTTCTGAACGTTCACAAATATGAAAATTGGTGATCACAAATAAATTTTTGTGAGAATCGCTACAAATTATCAAGATTCACTGACAATTCGAACAGAATCGGTTTCCGACGTGCGATTCGAGATCATAACTTACAATCGAGTGATGTCGTCTCCGAAAGTTCGTATACATGAAAAACGGTGATCACGATAAACTTTTTGTTCAAGTCATCACAAATTAACAAGATTCTATGACATTTCGAACAGAATCGCTTTCTGACGTGCGATTTGAGATCATAACTTACAATCGAGTTATGTCGTTTCCGAACGTGCATAAACATGAAAATTGGTGAACACGGATTTACTTTTGTGTGAATCGATAGAAATTAACAAGTTTCACTGACATTTCGTTCTCAATCGCTTTCCGATGTGGTGATCGAGATCATAACTTACAATCGAGTGATATCGTTTTCGAACCATCATAAACGTGAAAATTGGAGATCACCGATACACTTTTGTGTGAATCGATACAATTTAACAACATTCACTGACATTTCGAAAAGAGCAGCTTTTCGATGTGCGATTCGATATCATAACTTACAATCGAGTGATGTCGTTTCCGACCGTTCATAAAAGTGAAAATTGGAGATCACCGATACACTTTTGTGTGAATCGATTCAATTTAACAACATTCACTGACATTTCGAACAGAACAGCTTTCCGACGTGCGATTCGAGATCATAACCTACAATCGAGTGATGTCGTTTCCGAACGTTCATAAACATGAAAATTTGTGATCACCAATACACTTTTGTGCGAATCGATGGAAATTAACAGGATTCACTGACATTTCGTTCTGAATCGCTTTCCGATGTGCGAATCGAGATAATACATTTCAATCGAGTGATGTCGTTTCCGAACGTTCATAAACGTGAAAATTGGAGTTCACCGATACACTTTTGTGTGAATCGATACATTTTATCAACATTCACTGACATTTCGAACAGAACAGCTTTCCGACGTGCGATTCGAGATCATAACCTACAATCGACTGATGTCGTTTCCGTACGTTCATAAACATGAAAATTTGTGATCACCGATACACTTTTGTGCGAATCGATACAAATTAACAAGGTTCACGGACATTTCGTTCTGAATAGCTTTCCGATGTGCGAATCGAGATAATACATTACAATCGAGTGATGTCGTTTCCGAACGTTCATAAACGTGAAAATTGGAGATCACCGATACACTTTTGTGTGAATCGATACATTTTTTCAACATTCACTGACATTTCGAACAGAACCACTTTCCGACGTGCGATTCGAGATTATAACCTACAATCGAGTGATGTCGTTTCCGAACGTTCATAGATATGAAAATTTGTGATCACCGATACACTTTTGTGCGATTCGATACAAATTAACAAGGTTCACTGACATTTCGTTCTGAATAGCTTTCCGATGTGCGAATCGAGATAATACATTACAATCGAGTGATGCCGTTTCCGAACGTTCATAAACGTGAAAATTGGAGATCACCGATACACTTTTGTGTGAATCGATACATTTTATCAACATTCACTGACATTTCGAACAGAACAGCCTTCCGACGTGCGATTCGAGATTATAACCTACAATCGAGTGATGTCGTTTCCGAACGTTCATAAACATGAAAATTTGTGATCACCGATACACTTTAGTGCGAATCGATACAAATTAACAACGTTCACTGTCATTTCGTTCTGAATCGCTTTCCGACGTGTAATGATCTCGAATCGCACGTCGGAAAGCGATGCTAGTCGAAATGTCAGTGAATGTTGTTAAATTGTGTTACGTCCTAGGGTCTCCACCATCGTGTTGGCTGGTATGTATCTGTAACATAAAGAAAATATATTTAAAATTGCCGCTTAAAAAATAAAATTTATTATTGGAAATAATAGTGACCAACATAGAAAGGCGAAAATAACTTTTAAGGAGCGCTATAGTTCAGTAAACGCTATAGTATGTAGACTAGCGAGCCCCGCGCGCAACTGACCTGCCTCACGGAGCCCGAGCGCCCGATGAGTCATCACTCAGCGCTCTCGAAATTTCAATTTTCATTAACTAACAATAATCGACTTAGAGCATTTTTAACAATTGGAACGTGTTTCTTATGAAAAGAGCTTTATTTTGATACCTCACACGGGTACCTTTTAATCATTTTTACCAAATATCAAAAGTTAACAATTTCAAATTTCATTAACTAACAATTTTACAGTTATCTAAATTTTAACGCTACGAGCGTGTTCTAGATCAAAATCCCTTTCAAATGAATACTCGCACGACCATTTTGCAATAATTCTTCTGTGAGTTATCAATTCGCGGAAAAACCGCGAATAACCGCGAATTACCGCGAATCGTCCAAAAACGTCGAAAATCAAGTTCCAAACGATTAGATTCAATAGCAAAGACCGTAATAAGTAACTTGGGTGCTTTTTACAACTTTTCCGAAACATAAAAATTTAACAATATTTAATTTCATTAATTAACAATTATGTGGATAAATTATCTCTGTTACTCTCAAACGATAGGGAATTCAATGCCCTTTAAAATGATTACAAACTCGACCACTTTACACAAATATTTCGCTGATATACCAATTCGCGGGTTAACCGCGAAAAACCGCGGAAAACCGCGGATCACCCAAAACACATCAAAAACTCAGGAAATCAATGGGATTTCATAGCAAGGCGACATAGGACACAGTTCAAAAGCGATTGACACATTTTTAAGCATATAAACAATAATTGTTAATAAATAAACAAATTTCGTTACAAACAAATTATCTTTATTTTCAATCAAGAAACACAAATATATGTATATGGGGAACAGAAACGCTTATTTCGCTATTTCTATCGAGGTATATGAGTATATAAGGTTTATACATAAGTTAAAGTATATATAGATACGTGTGGACATGTATGTACATAGACTCGCTAAAACGCTTCTTATATAATGCTTAGGCTACGATATAAATTCACATAGGTGAATCTCTGGAACACTTATTTACAAAAACTGCAAATGCATTTCCGGTCCGAAAGCATATTTTTATACAAATAAAATAATAATAATTCACCCACTCGCAGAGGATAAATCTCGTATTGATTATTGTCATCAGAAAATCCGCGAGGTGAAACCCGATATCTTCATCCGGCGTAGCGCGACAGTACAGCCTATCAAAAGAATTAATTACGCGAATTCACGCACAAACAAAACTAAATAATTCTTCTTTCCAAACTTACCAAAATTCATACGTCGACACTCGTCAACCCTGACCCTTCACTCGAGTCCTTTTTTATGACCCTTTCTTTCCAATTTTTTCGAGGGTTTTTCCCAGCGAAAAGAAAGGACTCTAGAAAAACTTCTCAAGAGTCTCTTAGGCGAAGTCACGCACGTGCCAGATGTGACAGTCCTCGTCAAAACGCTGTACAAAACTTCCTGGAAAACGCACAGAAAAATAAATTGTTAAATGTTAAACAATAAAAGAAAGTATGTAGAAAACGTACACTTACCGATGAAACTTCGCTGCGCTCCGTCCAAATCGTTGTAAACACCCGTAGAGATCCTGCGATCAAAATAATATTTATAAAATAACGAAATAATTAATTAAATAAGCAATAATTGTACTTACCAAACTCGAAATGTTATCACCGTCGAATCCAGAAGAACCTGAAAATAGAAAATGGCAATCAATCAATAAAATAAACATCGATTCGTAATCAATTAATAAACAACCAATTAATTGTTATAAGAAGAAATTAAATATACTTACACACCCGTTGTATCCAGAGAAAACCTAGAAACAATAATGAGATAATAATCTTACAATGAATAGTAAATAAGAATGTAAAATCAATAATTATTTAACTGAAGTTAATTAATTATTGATAAATAAAATATAACGAAAATGTACTTACCTTAAAATTAAGCTGAAAATAAATGTAAAATTAATGATTAATTAAACTGGTTTTAAATAATCAATAATTACGAGTTAAACGAATTTATAAAGTATATAGAAACAGTATATAAGAGTCACGGATACTCACTTTATTTGTGTGCGCCAACCAACACCGAGACGCCCGGCCTCACCGATACTCCAACGGGACGCTGCTATTTAAGAGCGCAGGCGCGCCGCACTCATCTGTTCTCGAATCTCTCCCCAGCAAGCCAGTCGAACTCCGGCCGAGAGCGAGCACGGATACTCCCGCAGAGCAGCTGAAAATCGAATAGTTTTTAATAAGTTTTTAAAGTTCTCGAATCTCTCCACAGCTAGCCAGTCGAACTCCGGCCGAGAGCGAGCACGGATACTCCCGCAGAGCAGCTGAAAATCGAAAAGTTTTTAATAAGTTTTTAAAGTTCTTTTTCGTACAAGTTAATCGTACAAGTTTATTTTAATTTTGTAACATCGCAACTTAAAAGTTTGTAACAATACATAAGTGTAAAAAGGGTGAAAAGTGTTTAAAATAATCATTCAAATCATCCTTAAACCCTCGTTGAGTAATTTCCACCGAATCTCGCGATTAATTAACAATTTATTTCCGTTGAGTAATTTCCACCGAATCTCGCGATTAATTAACAATTTATTTCCGCTGAGCAATTTCCACCGAATCTCGCGATTAATTAACAATTTATTTCCGTTGAGTAATTTCCACCGAAACTCGCGATAATTCGAAATCATTTCTTTCGTTCGAGTATTTTTTCACCGAAACTCGCGAATTATTATCATCAATTTTCTTCGAGTGATTTTTCCATTCTTTTCCTCGAGAATTAATATTTCTTAATTCGATAAAATCGAGTCTAATTATTTTTCTCGAATTATAAATTTTCACGAGTTATTTTCATCAAGATTAACTAGAGTCTCAACTTCATGTTTTACAAAACTCGTGTTCATTACTGAACGAATTTATTAATTTTCATTCTCTCTTTTATCTAACATTGTAAATTATTTGAAACGTGGCATCATTTAATTTCATTTTCGTGCCTTAATTCAGCGATAAACCTGCGGATTTATTTCCTTTATAATCTGGCATATTTCTTTTATTCAATCTCTCAGTTGAATAATTAATTCAAGTTTTTGCATACGATTCTTTTTGTGCTAGACTCAGGCACGTTAGATCGTATTTTAAATTCCTTCATTTGTATCGTTCGGTGCTGGAGAATTTGGCACGCCGATACATATTTCTATCTCTCTCTCTCTTTCTCATTGTTCTGTGCTGGAGAATTTGGCACGCCAACGAGATTTCTATCTCTCTCTCTCCTCCTCATTGTTCTGTGCTGGAGAATTTGGCACGTCAACGAGATTTCTTTCTCTTTTCTATCCTTTAAACAAACTTGAATTAATTATCGAAATATAAATTTAATTATGAAATTCTCTTATTATGCCTAGACGTCGAGGAGGCGTTAAATTTCAAATCCGCCGGGCTATCGCACGTGCCTGTAACAGACCCGCTCTAAACCGCGGTAATAATAAATCGTGGGTGAAAACATTGTGCAAAGCCACTCAACACTCACAGCTATCTGAAAACTCTGGTGTCGAATATCCGAACGATATTATTTATAATTTGGTGTTAAAATCGGGTCCGAGTAAAATTCGCGTCGTTTCCGACGTTATCATTCGGAAGAGCATCTTCATTATCGACCCTAATTCGCCATACTCATTGGGACGTTTGGTCGGTTCATCGATCTTCACTCAACGAGAGGAGTACAATCCCGATTGTGAAAACATCTCGGAGGCATCGACCGTTTCCCGACCATCAACACCAATCGACATCGAAGTAATAACAATCGATTAACTCATCCGTCGAAGAATAACTAAACGGTAAGTGAGTTTTATTTTATTTTTATTCTGAAAAGGTCATCCGGTAAATATCTCACGAGCATAGGTTTCGGTCCTGAGGGGGAAAATCTCACCTTCTCAAATACGAGATCTAAAATAAGTCTACGCGTCGTACCCCGTGTATCATTTTTCTGGACAAATAAATTCTTCCGGTTACCGACCCTCGAGCATACTGCTGACGGTAATTCAGTCTGTATCAATTCAATCGGTCAAGTAGAGTTCCACATTTCCAGCAGTCGGTAAATTAACCAACCGCGACCAGGGTAAATCCCTGTCATACCAAGCGGGCTGCTCTAAAAAGTTTCTCTCTTACCGTCCGTAGCCGTGAATCGTATTGTCAGTATTTCGTTAGATAATTTGTCTCTCTCTAAAAATCCGGGCATTAAACCACACGACGTAACAGTATTATCTCGATTCGCACATCGGAAAGCTATTTAGAACGAAATGTCAATGAACCTTGTTAATTTGTATCGATTCGCACAAAAGTGTATCGGTGATCACAAATTTTCATGTTTATGAACGTACGGAAACGACATCAGTCGATTGTAGGTTATGATCTCGAATCGCACGTCGGAAAGCTGTTCTGTTCGAAATGTCAGTGAATGTTGATAAAATGTATCGATTCACACAAAAGTGTATCGGTGATCTCCAATTTTCACGTTTATGAACGTTCGGAAACGACATCACTCGATTGTAATGTATTATCTCGATTCGCACATCGGAAAGCTATTCAGAACGAAATGTCAGTGAACCTTGTTAATTTGTATCGATTCGCACAAAAGTGTATCGGTGATCACAAATTTTAATGTTTATGAACGTTCGGAAACGACATCACTCGATTGTAGGTTATAATCTCGAATCGCACGTCGGAAAGCTGTTCTGTTCGAAATGTCAGTGAATGTTGATAAAATGTATCGATTCACACAAAAGTGTATCGGTGATCTCCAATTTTCACGTTTATGAACGTTCGAAAACGACATCACTCGATTGTAATGTATTATCTCGATTCGCACATCGGAAAGCTATTCAGAACGAAATGTCAGTGAACCTTGTTAATTCGTATCGAATCGCACAAAAGTGTATCGGTGATCACAAATTTTCATGTCTATGAACGTTCGGAAACGACATCACTCGATTGTAGGTTATGATCTCGAATCGCACGTCGGAAAGCTGTTCTGTTCGAAATGTCAGTGAATGTTGATAAAATGTATCGATTCACACAAAAGTGTATCGGTGAACTCCAATTTTCACGTTTATGAACGTTCGGAAACGACATCACTCGATTATTATCTCGATTCGCACATCGGAAAGCGATTCAGAACGAAATGTCAGTGAATCCTGTTAATTTCCATCGATTCGCACAAAAGTGAATTGGTGATCACAAATTTTCATGTTTATGAACGTTCGGAAACGACATCACTCGATTGTAGGTTATGATCTCGAATCGCACGTCGGAAAGCTGTTCTGTTCGAAATGTCCGTGAATGTTGTTAAATTGAATCGATTCACACAAAAGTGTATCGGTGATCTCCAATTTCCACGTTTATGAACGGTCGGAAACGACATCACTCGATTGTAAGTTATGATATCGAATCGCACATCGACAAGCTGCTCTTTTCGAAATGTCAGTGAATGTTGTTAAATTGTATCGATTCACACAAAAGTGTATCGGTGATCTCCAATTTTCACGTTTATGAACGTTCGGAAACGACATCACTCGATTGTAATGTATTATCTCGATTCGCACATCGGAAAGCTATTCAGAACGAAATGTCCGTGAACCTTGTTAATTTGTATCGATTCGCACAAAAGTGTATCGGTGATCACAAATTTTCATGTTTATGAACGTACGGAAACGACATCAGTCGATTGTAGGTTATGATCTCGAATCGCACGTCGGAAAGCTGTTCTGTTCGAAATGTCAGTGAATGTTGATAAAATGTATCGATTCACACAAAAGTGTATCGGTGAACTCCAATTTTCACGTTTATGAACGTTCGGAAACGACATCACTCGATTGTAATGTATTATCTCGATTCGCTCATCGGAAAGCGATTCAGAACGAAATGTCAGTGAATCCTGTTAATTTCCATCGATTCGCACAAAAGTGTATTGGTGATCACAAATTTTCATGTTTATGAACGTTCGGAAACGACATCACTCGATTGTAGGTTATGATCTCGAATCGCACGTCGGAAAGCTGTTCTGTTCGAAATGTCAGTGAATGTTGTTAAATTGAATCGATTCACACAAAAGTGTATCGGTGATCTCCAATTTTCACGTTTATGAACGGTCGGAAACGACATCACTCGATTGTAAGTTATGATATCGAATCGCACATCGAAAAGCTGCTCTTTTCGAAATGTCAGTGAACGTTGTTAAATTGTATCGATTCACACAAAAGTGTATCGGTGATCTCCAATTTTCACGTTTATGATGGTTCGGAAACGATATCACTCGATTGTAAGTTATGATATCGATCACCACTTCGGAAAGCGATTGAGAACGAAATGTCAGTGAATCTTGTTAATTTCTATCGATTCACACAAAAGTGAATCCGTGTTCACCAATTTTCATGTTTATGCACGTTCGGAAACGACATAACTCGATTGTAAGTTATGATCTCAAATCGCACGTCGGAAACCGATTCTGTTCGAATTGTCAGTGAATCTTGATAATTTGTAGCGATTCTCACAAAAATTTATTTGTGATCACCAATTTTCATATTTGTGAACGTTCAGAAACGACATCGTTCGATTGTCAGTTCCGGTCTCGAATCGCATCTCGGATTGCGATTCTGATAGAAATGTCGGAAAAAATTGTTGATTTGTAACGATTAACAGAAAAGATTATCGCTGATTACCTATTTTCATGTTTATGAAAGATTGGAAACGGTCACCGATAAACGTCACATATCAACAATTTTACAGACATTTAGTATCGCAATCCGAAGGGCCATTTGAGATCTGAACTGACAATCGAGCGATGAAAACGTTTCCGAACGTTCATAAACATGAAGTTGGTGATCACCAATAAAATTTTTGTTCAATTCATGACAAATTAACAATATTCAATGACATTTCGATTCGAGATCATAAATTACAATCGAGTGATGTCGTTTCCGAACGTTCATAAACGTGCAAATTGGTGATCACCGATACACTTTTGTGTGAATCTATACAATTTAACGAAATTCACTGACATTTCGAACAGAACAGCTTTCCGACGTGCGATCCGAGATCATAACTTACAATCGAGTGATGTCATTTCGGAACGTTCATAAACGTGAAAATTGGTGATCACCGATACACTTTTGTGTGAATCGATACAATTTAACAACATTCACTGACATTTCGAACAGAACAGCTTTCCGACGTGCGATTCGAGATCATACCTTACAATCGAGTGATGTCGTTTCCGAACGTTCCTGAACATGAAAATTGGTGATCACCGATACACTTTTGTGTAAATCGATACAATTTAACAACATTCACTGACATTTCGAACAGAACAGCTTTCCAACGTGCGATTCGAGATCATACCTTAGAATTGAGCGATGTCGTTTCCGAACGTTCATAAACATTAAGAACGGTGATCACCGATACACTTTTGTGTGAATCGATACAATTTAACAACATTCACTGACATTTCGACTAGCATCGCTTTCCGACGTGCGATTCGAGATCATTACACGTCGGAAAGCGATTCAGAACGAAATAACAGTGAACGTTGTTAATTTGTATCGATTCGCACAAAAGTGTATCGGTGATCACAAATTTTCATGTTTATGAACGTTCGGAAACGACATCACTCGATTGTAGGTTATAATCTCGAATCGCACGTCGGAAAGCTGTTCTGTTCGAAATGTCAGTGAATGTTGATAAAATGTATCGATTCACACAAAAGTGTATCGGTGATCTCCAATTTTCACGTTTATGAACGTTCGGAAACGACATCACTCGATTGTAATGTATTATCTCGATTCGCACATCGGAAAGCTATTTAGAACGAAATGTCAATGAACCTTGTTAATTTGTATCGATTCGCACAAAAGTGTATCGGTGATCACAAATTTTCATGTTTACGAACGTACGGAAACGACATCAGTCGATTGTAGGTTATAATCTCGAATCGCACGTCGGAAAGCTGTTCTGTTCGAAATGTCAGTGAATGTTGATACAATGTATCGATTCACACAAAAGTGTATCGGTGATCTCCAATTTTCACGTTTATGAACGTTCGGAAACGACATCACTCGATTGTAATGTATTATCTCGATTCGCACATCGGAAAGCTATTTAGAACGAAATGTCAATGAACCTTGTTAATTTGTATCGATTCGCACAAAAGTGTATCGGTGATCACAAATTTTCATGTTTACGAACGTACGGAAACGACATCAGTCGATTGTAGGTTATGATCTCGAATCGCACGTCGGAAAGCTGTTCTGTTCGAAATGTCAGTGAATGTTGATAAAATGTATCGATTCACACAAAAGTGTATCGGTGATCTCCAATTTTCACGTTTATGAAGGTTCGGAAACGACATCACTCGATTGTAATGTATTATCTCGATTCGCACATCGGAAAGCGATTCAGAACGAAATGTCAGTGAATCCTGTTAATTTCCATCGATTCGCACAAAAGTGTATTGGTGATCACAAATTTTCATGTTTATGAACGTTCGGAAACGACATCACTCGATTGTAGGTTATGATCTCGAATCGCACGTCGGAAAGCTGTTCTGTTCGAAATGTCAGTGAATGTTGTTAAATTGAATCGATTCACACAAAAGTGTATCGGTGATCTCCAATTTTCACGTTTATGAACGGTCGGAAACGACATCACTCGATTGTAAGTTATGATATCGAATCGCACATCGAAAAGCTGCTCTTTTCGAAATGTCAGTGAACGTTGTTAAATTGTATCGATTCACACAAAAGTGTATCGGTGATCTCCAATTTTCACGTTTATGATGGTTCGGAAACGATATCACTCGATTGTAAGTTATGATCTCGATCACCACTTCGGAAAGCGATTGAGAACGAAATGTCAGTGAATCTTGTTAATTTCTATCGATTCACACAAAAGTGAATCCGTGTTCACCAATTTTCATGTTTATGCACGTTCGGAAACGACATAACTCGATTGTAAGTTATGATCTCAAATCGCACGTCGGAAACCGATTCTGTTCGAATTGTCAGTGAATCTTGATAATTTGTAGCGATTCTCACAAAAATTTATTTGTGATCACCAATTTTCATATTTGTGAACGTTCAGAAACGACATCGTTCGATTGTCAGTTCCGGTCTCGAATCGCATCTCGGATTGCGATTCTGATAGAAATGTCGGAAAAAATTGTTGATTTGTAACGATTAACAGAAAAGATTATCGCTGATTACCTATTTTCATGTTTATGAAAGATTGGAAACGGTCACCGATAAACGTCACATATCAACAATTTTACAGACATTTAGTATCGCAATCCGAAGGGCCATTTGAGATCTGAACTGACAATCGAGCGATGAAAACGTTTCCGAACGTTCATAAACATGAAGTTGGTGATCACCAATAAAATTTTTGTTCAATTCATGACAAATTAACAATATTCAATGACATTTCGATTCGAGATCATAAATTACAATCGAGTGATGTCGTTTCCGAACGTTCATAAACGTGCAAATTGGTGATCACCGATACACTTTTGTGTGAATCTATACAATTTAACAACATTCACTGACATTTCGAACAGAACAGCTTTCCGACGTGCGATCCGAGATCATAACTTACAATCGAGTGATGTCATTTCGGAACGTTCATAAACGTGAAAATTGGTGATCACCGATACACTTTTGTGTGAATCGATACAATTTAACAACATTCACTGACATTTCGAACAGAACAGCTTTCCGACGTGCGATTCGAGATCATACCTTACAATCGAGTGATGTCGTTTCCGAACGTTCCTGAACATGAAAATTGGTGATCACCGATACACTTTTGTGTAAATCGATACAATTTAACAACATTCACTGACATTTCGAACAGAACAGCTTTCCAACGTGCGATTCGAGATCATACCTTAGAATTGAGCGATGTCGTTTCCGAACGTTCATAAACATTAAGAACGGTGATCACCGATACACTTTTGTGTGAATCGATACAATTTAACAACATTCACTGACATTTCGACTAGCATCGCTTTCCGACGTGCGATTCGAGATCATTACACGTCGGAAAGCGATTCAGAACGAAATAACAGTGAACGTTGTTAATTTGTATCGATTCGCACAAAAGTGTATCGGTGATCACAAATTTTCATGTTTATGAACGTTCGGAAACGACATCACTCGATTGTAGGTTATAATCTCGAATCGCACGTCGGAAAGCTGTTCTGTTCGAAATGTCAGTGAATGTTGATAAAATGTATCGATTCACACAAAAGTGTATCGGTGATCTCCAATTTTCACGTTTATGAACGTTCGGAAACGACATCACTCGATTGTAATGTATTATCTCGATTCGCACATCGGAAAGCTATTTAGAACGAAATGTCAATGAACCTTGTTAATTTGTATCGATTCGCACAAAAGTGTATCGGTGATCACAAATTTTCATGTTTACGAACGTACGGAAACGACATCAGTCGATTGTAGGTTATAATCTCGAATCGCACGTCGGAAAGCTGTTCTGTTCGAAATGTCAGTGAATGTTGATACAATGTATCGATTCACACAAAAGTGTATCGGTGATCTCCAATTTTCACGTTTATGAACGTTCGGAAACGACATCACTCGATTGTAATGTATTATCTCGATTCGCACATCGGAAAGCTATTTAGAACGAAATGTCAATGAACCTTGTTAATTTGTATCGATTCGCACAAAAGTG
Organism: Venturia canescens; assembly: GCF_019457755.1. NCBI lineage: Eukaryota > Metazoa > Arthropoda > Insecta > Hymenoptera > Ichneumonidae > Venturia > Venturia canescens. Next base: position 955,884 of record NC_057429.1, on the reverse strand, counting down.
TATCGGTGATCACAAATTTTCATGTTTACGAACGTACGGAAACGACATCAGTCGATTGTAGGTTATGATCTCGAATCGCACGTCGGAAAGCTGTTCTGTTCGAAATGTCAGTGAATGTTGATAAAATGTATCGATTCACACAAAAGTGTATCGGTGATCTCCAATTTTCACGTTTATGAAGGTTCGGAAACGACATCACTCGATTGTAATGTATTATCTCGATTCGCACATCGGAAAGCGATTCAGAACGAAATGTCAGTGAATCCTGTTAATTTCCATCGATTCGCACAAAAGTGTATTGGTGATCACAAATTTTCATGTTTATGAACGTTCGGAAACGACATCACTCGATTGTAGGTTATGATCTCGAATCGCACGTCGGAAAGCTGTTCTGTTCGAAATGTCAGTGAATGTTGTTAAATTGAATCGATTCACACAAAAGTGTATCGGTGATCTCCAATTTTCACGTTTATGAACGGTCGGAAACGACATCACTCGATTGTAAGTTATGATATCGAATCGCACATCGAAAAGCTGCTCTTTTCGAAATGTCAGTGAATGTTGTTAAATTGTATCGATTCACACAAAAGTGTATCGGTGATCTCCAATTTTCACGTTTATGATGGTTCGGAAACGATATCACTCGATTGTAAGTTATGATCTCGATCACCACATCGGAAAGCGATTGAGAACGAAATGTCAGTGAATCTTGTTAATTTCTATCGATTCACACAAAAGTGAATCCGTGTTCACCAATTTTCATGTTTATGCACGTTCGGAAACGACATAACTCGATTGTAAGTTATGATCTCAAATCGCACGTCACAAAGCGATTCTGTTCGAAATGTCATAGAATCTTGTTAATTTGTGATGACTTGAACAAAAAGTTTATAGTGATCACCGTTTTTCATGTATACGAACTTTCGGAGACGACATCACTCGATTGTAAGTTATGATCTCGAATCGCACGTCGGAAACCGATTCTGTTCGAATTGTCAGTGAATCTTGATAATTTGTAGCGATTCTCACAAAAATTTATTTGTGATCACCAATTTTCATATTTGTGAACGTTCAGAAACGACATCGTTCGATTGTCAGTTCCGGTCTCGAATCGCATCTCGGATTGCGATTCTGATAGAAATGTCGGAAAAAATTGTTGATTTGTAACGATTAACAGAAAAGATTATCGCTGATTACCTATTTTCATGTTTATGAAAGATTGGAAACGGTCACCGATAAACGTCACATATCAACAATTTTACAGACATTTAGTATCGCAATCCGAAGGGCCATTTGAGATCTGAACTGACAATCGAGCGATGAAAACGTTTCCGAACGTTCATAAACATGAAGTTGGTGATCACCAATAAAATTTTTGTTCAATTCATGACAAATTAACAATATTCAATGACATTTCGATTCGAGATCATAAATTACAATCGAGTGATGTCGTTTCCGAACGTTCATAAACGTGCAAATTGGTGATCACCGATACACTTTTGTGTGAATCTATACAATTTAACAACATTCACTGACATTTCGAACAGAACAGCTTTCCGACGTGCGATCCGAGATCATAACTTACAATCGAGTGATGTCATTTCCGAACGTTCATAAACGTGAAAATTGGTGATCACCGATACACTTTTGTGTGAATCGATACAATTTAACAACATTCACTGACATTTCGAACAGAACAGCTTTCCAACGTGCGATTCGAGATCATACCTTAGAATTGAGTGATGTCGTTTCCGAACGTTCATAAACATTAAGAACGGTGATCACCGATACACTTTTGTGTGAATCGATACAATTTAACAACATTCACTGACATTTCGACTAGCATCGCTTTCCGACGTGCGATTCGAGATCATTACACGTCGGAAAGCGATTCAGAACGAAATGACAGTGAACGTTGTTAATTTGTATCGATTCGCACAAAAGTGTATCGGTGATCACAAATTTTCATGTTTATGAACGTTCGGAAACGACATCACTCGATTGTAGGTTATAATCCCGAATCGCACGTCGGAAAGCTGTTCTGTTCGAAATGTCAGTGAATGTTGATAAAATGTATCGATTCACACAAAAGTGTATCGGTGATCTCCAATTTTCACGTTTATGAACGTTCGGAAACGACATCACTCGATTGTAATGTATTATCTCGATTCGCACATCGGAAAGCTATTTAGAACGAAATGTCAATGAACCTTGTTAATTTGTATCGATTCGCACAAAAGTGTATCGGTGATCACAAATTTTCATGTTTACGAACGTACGGAAACGACATCAGTCGATTGTAGGTTATAATCTCGAATCGCACGTCGGAAAGCTGTTCTGTTCGAAATGTCAGTGAATGTTGATACAATGTATCGATTCACACAAAAGTGTATCGGTGATCTCCAATTTTCACGTTTATGAACGTTCGGAAACGACATCACTCGATTGTAATGTATTATCTCGATTCGCACATCGGAAAGCTAATTAGAACGAAATGTCAATGAACCTTGTTAATTTGTATCGATTCGCACAAAAGTGTATCGGTGATCACAAATTTTCATGTTTATGAACGTACGGAAACGACATCAGTCGATTGTAGGTTATGATCTCGCATCGCACGTCGGAAAGCTGTTCTGTTCGAAATGTCAGTGAATGTTGATAAAATGTATCGATTCACACAAAAGTGTATCGGTGATCTCCAATTTTCACGTTTATGAACGTTCGGAAACGACATCACTCGATTGTAATGTATTATCTCAATTCGCACATCGGAAAGCGATTCAGAACGAAATGTCAGTGAATCCTGTTAATTTCCATCGATTCGCACAAAAGTGTATTGGTGATCACAAATTTTCATGTTTATGAACGTTCGGAAACGACATCACTCGATTGTAATGTATTATCTCGATTCGCACATCGGAAAGCTATTCAGAACGAAATGTCAGTGAACCTTGTTAATTTGTATCGATTCGCACAAAAGTGTATCGGTGATCACAAATTTTAATGTTTATGAACGTTCGGAAACGACATCACTCGATTGTAGGTTATAATCTCGAATCGCACGTCGGAAAGCTGTTCTGTTCGAAATGTCAGTGAATGTTGATAAAATGTATCGATTCACACAAAAGTGTATCGGTGATCTCCAATTTTCACGTTTATGAACGGTCGGAAACGACATCACTCGATTGTAAGTTATGATATCGAATCGCACATCGAAAAGCTGCTCTTTTCGAAATGTCAGTGAATGTTGTTAAATTGTATCGATAAACACAAAAGTGTATCGGTGATCTCCAATTTTCACGTTTATGATGGTTCGGAAACGATATCACTCGATTGTAAGTTATGATCTCGATCACCACGTCGGAAAGCGATTCAGAACGAAATGACAGTGAACGTTGTTAATTTGTATCGATTCGCACAAAAGTGTATCGGTGATCACAAATTTTCATGTTTATGAACATTCGGAAACGACCTCACTCGATTGTAAGTTATAATCTCGAATCGCACGTCGGAAAGCTGTTCTGTTCGAAATGTCAGTGAATGTTGATAAAATGTATCGATTCACACAAAAGTGTATCGGTGATCTCCCATTTTCACGTTTATGAACGTTCGGAAACGACATCACTCCATTGTAATGTATTATCTCGATTCGCACATCGGAAAGCTATTTAGAACGAAATGTCAATGAACCTTGTTAATTTGTATCGATTCGCACAAAAGTGTATCGGTGATCACAAATTTTCATGTTTATGAACGTACGGAAACGACATCAGTCGATTGTAGGTTATGATCTCGAATCGCACGTCGGAAAGCTGTTCTGTTCGAAATGTCAGTGAATGTTGATAAAATGTATCGATTCACACAAAAGTGTATCGGTGATCTCCAATTTTCACGTTTATGAACGTTCGGAAACGACATCACTCGATTGTAATGTATTATCTCGATTCGCACATCGGGAAGCTATTCAGAACGAAATGTCAGTGAACCTTGTTAATTCGTATCGAATCGCACAAAAGTTTATCGGTGATCACAAATTCTCATGTCTATGAACGTTCGGAAACGACATCACTCGATTGTAGGTTATGATCTCGAATCGCACGTCGGAAAGCTGTTCTGTTCGAAATGTCAGTGAATGTTGATAAAATGTATCGATTCACACAAAAGTGTATCGGTGAACTCCAATTTTCACGTTTATGAACGTTCGGAAACGACATCACTCGATTATTACCTCGATTCGCACATCGGAAAGCGGTTCAGAACGAAATGTCAGTGAATCCTGTTAATTTCCATCGATTCGCACAAAAGTGAATTGGTGATCACAAATTTTCATGTTTATGAACGTTCGGAAACGACATCACTCGATTGTAGGTTATGATCTCGAATCGCACGTCGGAAAGCTGTTCTGTTCGAAATGTCCGTGAATGTTGTTAAATTGAATCGATTCACACAAAAGTGTATCGGTGATCTCCAATTTCCACGTTTATGAACGGTCGGAAACGACATCACTCGATTGTAAGTTATGATATCGAATCGCACATCGACAAGCTGCTCTTTTCGAAATGTCAGTGAATGTTGTTAAATTGTATCGATTCACACAAAAGTGTATCGGTGATCTCCAATTTTCACGTTTATGAACGTTCGGAAACGACATCACTCGATTGTAATGTATTATCTCGATTCGCACATCGGAAAGCTATTCAGAACGAAATGTCCGTGAACCTTGTTAATTTGTATCGATTCGCACAAAAGTGTATCGGTGATCACAAATTTTCATGTTTATGAACGTACGGAAACGACATCAGTCGATTGTAGGTTATGATCTCGAATCGCACGTCGGAAAGCTGTTCTGTTCGAAATGTCAGTGAATGTTGATAAAATGTATCGATTCACACAAAAGTGTATCGGTGAACTCCAATTTTCACGTTTATGAACGTTCGGAAACGACATCACTCGATTGTAATGTATTATCTCGATTCGCACATCGGAAAGCGATTCAGAACGAAATGTCAGTGAATCCCGTTAATTTCCATCGATTCGCACAAAAGTGTATTGGTGATCACAAATTTTCATGTTTATGAATGTTCGGAAACGACATCACTCGATTGTAGGTTATGATCTCGAATCGCACGTCGGAAAGCTGTTCTGTTCGAAATGTCAGTGAATGTTGATAAAATGTATCGATTCACACAAAAGTGTATCGGTGATCACCAATTTTCATGTTCATGAACGTTCGGAAACGACATCACTCGATTGTAAGGTATGATCTCGAATCGCACGTCGGAAAGCTGTTCTGTTCGAAATGTCAGTGAATGTTGTTAAATTGTATCGATTCACACAAAAGTGTATCGGTGATCACCAATTTTCATGTTCATGAACGTTCGGAAACGACATCACTCGATTGTAAGGTATGATCTCGAATCGCTCGTCGGAAGGCTGTTCTGTTCGAAATGTCAGTGAATGTTGTAAAATTGTATCGATTCACACAAAAGTGTATCGGTGATCACCAATTTTCACGTTTATGAACGTTCGAAAACTACATCACTCGATTGTAAGTTATGTTCTCGAATCGCAGGTCGGAATCTGATTTTGTTCGAAATGTCAGTGAATCTTCTTGATTTGTTGCGATCCTCGCAAAAATCTATCGGTGATCACCGTTCTTCATGTTTATGAACGTTCGGAAACGACATCACTCGATCGTAAGGTATGATCTCGAATCGCACGTCGGAAAGCTGTTCAGTTCGAAATGTCAGTGAATCTTGTTAATTTTTATCGATTTACACGAAAGTGTATCGGTGATCACCAATTTTCATGTTCAGGAACGTTCGGAAACGACATCACTCGATTGTAAGGTATGATCTCGAATCGCACGTCGGAAAGCTGTTCTGTTCGAAAATTCAGTGAATTTAGTTAAATTGTATCGATTCACACAAAAGTGTACCGGTGATCACCAATTTTCATGTTCATGAACGTTCGGAAACGACATCATTCGATTGTAAGGTATGATCTCGAATCGCACGTGGGAATCTGATTTTGTTCGAAATGTCAGTGAATCTTCTTGATTTGTTGCGATTCTCACAAAAATCTATCGGCGATCACCGTTCTTCATGTTTATGAACGTTCGGAAACAAAAACACTCGATTGTAAGCTGTGATCGCGATTCGCACATCGGAAAGCGATTCAGAACGAAATGTCAGTGAATCTGGTTAATTTGTGTCGATTCACACAAAAGTGTATAGGTGATCACCGTTCTTCATGTTCATGAACGTTCGGAAACGACATCACTCGATTGTAAGGTATGATCTCGAATCGCACGTCGGAAAGCTGTTCTGTTCGAAATGTCAGTGAATGTTGTTAAATTGTATCGATTCACACAAAAGTGTATCGGTGATCACCAATTTTCACGTTTATGAACGTTCCGAAATGACATCACTCGATTGTAAGTTATGATCTCGGATCGCACGTCGGAAAGCTGTTCTGTTCGAAATGTCAGTGAATGTTGTTAAATTGTATAGATTCACACAAAAGTGTATCGGTGATCACCAATTTGCACGTTTATGAACGTTCGGAAACGACATCACTCGATTGTAATTTATGATCTCGAATTGAAATGTCATTGAATATTGTTAATTTGTCATGAATTGAACAAAAATTTTATTGGTGATCACCAACTTCATGTTTATGAACGTTCGGAAACGTTTTCATCGCTCGTTTGTCAGTTCAGATCTCAATTGGCCCTTCGGATTGCGATACTAAATGTCTGTAAAATTGTTGATATGTGACGTTTATCGGTGACCGTTTCCAATCTTTCATAAACATGAAAATAGGTAATCAGCGATAATCTTTTCTGTTAATCGTTACAAATCAACAATTTTTTCCGACATTTCTATCAGAATCGCAATCCGAGATGCGATTCGAGACCGGAACTGACAATCGAACGATGTCGTTTCTGAACGTTCACAAATATGAAAATTGGTGATCACAAATAAATTTTTGTGAGAATCGCTACAAATTATCAAGATTCACTGACAATTCGAACAGAATCGGTTTCCGACGTGCGATTCGAGATCATAACTTACAATCGAGTGATGTCGTCTCCGAAAGTTCGTATACATGAAAAACGGTGATCACGATAAACTTTTTGTTCAAGTCATCACAAATTAACAAGATTCTATGACATTTCGAACAGAATCGCTTTCTGACGTGCGATTTGAGATCATAACTTACAATCGAGTTATGTCGTTTCCGAACGTGCATAAACATGAAAATTGGTGAACACGGATTTACTTTTGTGTGAATCGATAGAAATTAACAAGTTTCACTGACATTTCGTTCTCAATCGCTTTCCGATGTGGTGATCGAGATCATAACTTACAATCGAGTGATATCGTTTTCGAACCATCATAAACGTGAAAATTGGAGATCACCGATACACTTTTGTGTGAATCGATACAATTTAACAACATTCACTGACATTTCGAAAAGAGCAGCTTTTCGATGTGCGATTCGATATCATAACTTACAATCGAGTGATGTCGTTTCCGACCGTTCATAAAAGTGAAAATTGGAGATCACCGATACACTTTTGTGTGAATCGATTCAATTTAACAACATTCACTGACATTTCGAACAGAACAGCTTTCCGACGTGCGATTCGAGATCATAACCTACAATCGAGTGATGTCGTTTCCGAACGTTCATAAACATGAAAATTTGTGATCACCAATACACTTTTGTGCGAATCGATGGAAATTAACAGGATTCACTGACATTTCGTTCTGAATCGCTTTCCGATGTGCGAATCGAGATAATACATTTCAATCGAGTGATGTCGTTTCCGAACGTTCATAAACGTGAAAATTGGAGTTCACCGATACACTTTTGTGTGAATCGATACATTTTATCAACATTCACTGACATTTCGAACAGAACAGCTTTCCGACGTGCGATTCGAGATCATAACCTACAATCGACTGATGTCGTTTCCGTACGTTCATAAACATGAAAATTTGTGATCACCGATACACTTTTGTGCGAATCGATACAAATTAACAAGGTTCACGGACATTTCGTTCTGAATAGCTTTCCGATGTGCGAATCGAGATAATACATTACAATCGAGTGATGTCGTTTCCGAACGTTCATAAACGTGAAAATTGGAGATCACCGATACACTTTTGTGTGAATCGATACATTTTTTCAACATTCACTGACATTTCGAACAGAACCACTTTCCGACGTGCGATTCGAGATTATAACCTACAATCGAGTGATGTCGTTTCCGAACGTTCATAGATATGAAAATTTGTGATCACCGATACACTTTTGTGCGATTCGATACAAATTAACAAGGTTCACTGACATTTCGTTCTGAATAGCTTTCCGATGTGCGAATCGAGATAATACATTACAATCGAGTGATGCCGTTTCCGAACGTTCATAAACGTGAAAATTGGAGATCACCGATACACTTTTGTGTGAATCGATACATTTTATCAACATTCACTGACATTTCGAACAGAACAGCCTTCCGACGTGCGATTCGAGATTATAACCTACAATCGAGTGATGTCGTTTCCGAACGTTCATAAACATGAAAATTTGTGATCACCGATACACTTTAGTGCGAATCGATACAAATTAACAACGTTCACTGTCATTTCGTTCTGAATCGCTTTCCGACGTGTAATGATCTCGAATCGCACGTCGGAAAGCGATGCTAGTCGAAATGTCAGTGAATGTTGTTAAATTGTGTTACGTCCTAGGGTCTCCACCATCGTGTTGGCTGGTATGTATCTGTAACATAAAGAAAATATATTTAAAATTGCCGCTTAAAAAATAAAATTTATTATTGGAAATAATAGTGACCAACATAGAAAGGCGAAAATAACTTTTAAGGAGCGCTATAGTTCAGTAAACGCTATAGTATGTAGACTAGCGAGCCCCGCGCGCAACTGACCTGCCTCACGGAGCCCGAGCGCCCGATGAGTCATCACTCAGCGCTCTCGAAATTTCAATTTTCATTAACTAACAATAATCGACTTAGAGCATTTTTAACAATTGGAACGTGTTTCTTATGAAAAGAGCTTTATTTTGATACCTCACACGGGTACCTTTTAATCATTTTTACCAAATATCAAAAGTTAACAATTTCAAATTTCATTAACTAACAATTTTACAGTTATCTAAATTTTAACGCTACGAGCGTGTTCTAGATCAAAATCCCTTTCAAATGAATACTCGCACGACCATTTTGCAATAATTCTTCTGTGAGTTATCAATTCGCGGAAAAACCGCGAATAACCGCGAATTACCGCGAATCGTCCAAAAACGTCGAAAATCAAGTTCCAAACGATTAGATTCAATAGCAAAGACCGTAATAAGTAACTTGGGTGCTTTTTACAACTTTTCCGAAACATAAAAATTTAACAATATTTAATTTCATTAATTAACAATTATGTGGATAAATTATCTCTGTTACTCTCAAACGATAGGGAATTCAATGCCCTTTAAAATGATTACAAACTCGACCACTTTACACAAATATTTCGCTGATATACCAATTCGCGGGTTAACCGCGAAAAACCGCGGAAAACCGCGGATCACCCAAAACACATCAAAAACTCAGGAAATCAATGGGATTTCATAGCAAGGCGACATAGGACACAGTTCAAAAGCGATTGACACATTTTTAAGCATATAAACAATAATTGTTAATAAATAAACAAATTTCGTTACAAACAAATTATCTTTATTTTCAATCAAGAAACACAAATATATGTATATGGGGAACAGAAACGCTTATTTCGCTATTTCTATCGAGGTATATGAGTATATAAGGTTTATACATAAGTTAAAGTATATATAGATACGTGTGGACATGTATGTACATAGACTCGCTAAAACGCTTCTTATATAATGCTTAGGCTACGATATAAATTCACATAGGTGAATCTCTGGAACACTTATTTACAAAAACTGCAAATGCATTTCCGGTCCGAAAGCATATTTTTATACAAATAAAATAATAATAATTCACCCACTCGCAGAGGATAAATCTCGTATTGATTATTGTCATCAGAAAATCCGCGAGGTGAAACCCGATATCTTCATCCGGCGTAGCGCGACAGTACAGCCTATCAAAAGAATTAATTACGCGAATTCACGCACAAACAAAACTAAATAATTCTTCTTTCCAAACTTACCAAAATTCATACGTCGACACTCGTCAACCCTGACCCTTCACTCGAGTCCTTTTTTATGACCCTTTCTTTCCAATTTTTTCGAGGGTTTTTCCCAGCGAAAAGAAAGGACTCTAGAAAAACTTCTCAAGAGTCTCTTAGGCGAAGTCACGCACGTGCCAGATGTGACAGTCCTCGTCAAAACGCTGTACAAAACTTCCTGGAAAACGCACAGAAAAATAAATTGTTAAATGTTAAACAATAAAAGAAAGTATGTAGAAAACGTACACTTACCGATGAAACTTCGCTGCGCTCCGTCCAAATCGTTGTAAACACCCGTAGAGATCCTGCGATCAAAATAATATTTATAAAATAACGAAATAATTAATTAAATAAGCAATAATTGTACTTACCAAACTCGAAATGTTATCACCGTCGAATCCAGAAGAACCTGAAAATAGAAAATGGCAATCAATCAATAAAATAAACATCGATTCGTAATCAATTAATAAACAACCAATTAATTGTTATAAGAAGAAATTAAATATACTTACACACCCGTTGTATCCAGAGAAAACCTAGAAACAATAATGAGATAATAATCTTACAATGAATAGTAAATAAGAATGTAAAATCAATAATTATTTAACTGAAGTTAATTAATTATTGATAAATAAAATATAACGAAAATGTACTTACCTTAAAATTAAGCTGAAAATAAATGTAAAATTAATGATTAATTAAACTGGTTTTAAATAATCAATAATTACGAGTTAAACGAATTTATAAAGTATATAGAAACAGTATATAAGAGTCACGGATACTCACTTTATTTGTGTGCGCCAACCAACACCGAGACGCCCGGCCTCACCGATACTCCAACGGGACGCTGCTATTTAAGAGCGCAGGCGCGCCGCACTCATCTGTTCTCGAATCTCTCCCCAGCAAGCCAGTCGAACTCCGGCCGAGAGCGAGCACGGATACTCCCGCAGAGCAGCTGAAAATCGAATAGTTTTTAATAAGTTTTTAAAGTTCTCGAATCTCTCCACAGCTAGCCAGTCGAACTCCGGCCGAGAGCGAGCACGGATACTCCCGCAGAGCAGCTGAAAATCGAAAAGTTTTTAATAAGTTTTTAAAGTTCTTTTTCGTACAAGTTAATCGTACAAGTTTATTTTAATTTTGTAACATCGCAACTTAAAAGTTTGTAACAATACATAAGTGTAAAAAGGGTGAAAAGTGTTTAAAATAATCATTCAAATCATCCTTAAACCCTCGTTGAGTAATTTCCACCGAATCTCGCGATTAATTAACAATTTATTTCCGTTGAGTAATTTCCACCGAATCTCGCGATTAATTAACAATTTATTTCCGCTGAGCAATTTCCACCGAATCTCGCGATTAATTAACAATTTATTTCCGTTGAGTAATTTCCACCGAAACTCGCGATAATTCGAAATCATTTCTTTCGTTCGAGTATTTTTTCACCGAAACTCGCGAATTATTATCATCAATTTTCTTCGAGTGATTTTTCCATTCTTTTCCTCGAGAATTAATATTTCTTAATTCGATAAAATCGAGTCTAATTATTTTTCTCGAATTATAAATTTTCACGAGTTATTTTCATCAAGATTAACTAGAGTCTCAACTTCATGTTTTACAAAACTCGTGTTCATTACTGAACGAATTTATTAATTTTCATTCTCTCTTTTATCTAACATTGTAAATTATTTGAAACGTGGCATCATTTAATTTCATTTTCGTGCCTTAATTCAGCGATAAACCTGCGGATTTATTTCCTTTATAATCTGGCATATTTCTTTTATTCAATCTCTCAGTTGAATAATTAATTCAAGTTTTTGCATACGATTCTTTTTGTGCTAGACTCAGGCACGTTAGATCGTATTTTAAATTCCTTCATTTGTATCGTTCGGTGCTGGAGAATTTGGCACGCCGATACATATTTCTATCTCTCTCTCTCTTTCTCATTGTTCTGTGCTGGAGAATTTGGCACGCCAACGAGATTTCTATCTCTCTCTCTCCTCCTCATTGTTCTGTGCTGGAGAATTTGGCACGTCAACGAGATTTCTTTCTCTTTTCTATCCTTTAAACAAACTTGAATTAATTATCGAAATATAAATTTAATTATGAAATTCTCTTATTATGCCTAGACGTCGAGGAGGCGTTAAATTTCAAATCCGCCGGGCTATCGCACGTGCCTGTAACAGACCCGCTCTAAACCGCGGTAATAATAAATCGTGGGTGAAAACATTGTGCAAAGCCACTCAACACTCACAGCTATCTGAAAACTCTGGTGTCGAATATCCGAACGATATTATTTATAATTTGGTGTTAAAATCGGGTCCGAGTAAAATTCGCGTCGTTTCCGACGTTATCATTCGGAAGAGCATCTTCATTATCGACCCTAATTCGCCATACTCATTGGGACGTTTGGTCGGTTCATCGATCTTCACTCAACGAGAGGAGTACAATCCCGATTGTGAAAACATCTCGGAGGCATCGACCGTTTCCCGACCATCAACACCAATCGACATCGAAGTAATAACAATCGATTAACTCATCCGTCGAAGAATAACTAAACGGTAAGTGAGTTTTATTTTATTTTTATTCTGAAAAGGTCATCCGGTAAATATCTCACGAGCATAGGTTTCGGTCCTGAGGGGGAAAATCTCACCTTCTCAAATACGAGATCTAAAATAAGTCTACGCGTCGTACCCCGTGTATCATTTTTCTGGACAAATAAATTCTTCCGGTTACCGACCCTCGAGCATACTGCTGACGGTAATTCAGTCTGTATCAATTCAATCGGTCAAGTAGAGTTCCACATTTCCAGCAGTCGGTAAATTAACCAACCGCGACCAGGGTAAATCCCTGTCATACCAAGCGGGCTGCTCTAAAAAGTTTCTCTCTTACCGTCCGTAGCCGTGAATCGTATTGTCAGTATTTCGTTAGATAATTTGTCTCTCTCTAAAAATCCGGGCATTAAACCACACGACGTAACAGTATTATCTCGATTCGCACATCGGAAAGCTATTTAGAACGAAATGTCAATGAACCTTGTTAATTTGTATCGATTCGCACAAAAGTGTATCGGTGATCACAAATTTTCATGTTTATGAACGTACGGAAACGACATCAGTCGATTGTAGGTTATGATCTCGAATCGCACGTCGGAAAGCTGTTCTGTTCGAAATGTCAGTGAATGTTGATAAAATGTATCGATTCACACAAAAGTGTATCGGTGATCTCCAATTTTCACGTTTATGAACGTTCGGAAACGACATCACTCGATTGTAATGTATTATCTCGATTCGCACATCGGAAAGCTATTCAGAACGAAATGTCAGTGAACCTTGTTAATTTGTATCGATTCGCACAAAAGTGTATCGGTGATCACAAATTTTAATGTTTATGAACGTTCGGAAACGACATCACTCGATTGTAGGTTATAATCTCGAATCGCACGTCGGAAAGCTGTTCTGTTCGAAATGTCAGTGAATGTTGATAAAATGTATCGATTCACACAAAAGTGTATCGGTGATCTCCAATTTTCACGTTTATGAACGTTCGAAAACGACATCACTCGATTGTAATGTATTATCTCGATTCGCACATCGGAAAGCTATTCAGAACGAAATGTCAGTGAACCTTGTTAATTCGTATCGAATCGCACAAAAGTGTATCGGTGATCACAAATTTTCATGTCTATGAACGTTCGGAAACGACATCACTCGATTGTAGGTTATGATCTCGAATCGCACGTCGGAAAGCTGTTCTGTTCGAAATGTCAGTGAATGTTGATAAAATGTATCGATTCACACAAAAGTGTATCGGTGAACTCCAATTTTCACGTTTATGAACGTTCGGAAACGACATCACTCGATTATTATCTCGATTCGCACATCGGAAAGCGATTCAGAACGAAATGTCAGTGAATCCTGTTAATTTCCATCGATTCGCACAAAAGTGAATTGGTGATCACAAATTTTCATGTTTATGAACGTTCGGAAACGACATCACTCGATTGTAGGTTATGATCTCGAATCGCACGTCGGAAAGCTGTTCTGTTCGAAATGTCCGTGAATGTTGTTAAATTGAATCGATTCACACAAAAGTGTATCGGTGATCTCCAATTTCCACGTTTATGAACGGTCGGAAACGACATCACTCGATTGTAAGTTATGATATCGAATCGCACATCGACAAGCTGCTCTTTTCGAAATGTCAGTGAATGTTGTTAAATTGTATCGATTCACACAAAAGTGTATCGGTGATCTCCAATTTTCACGTTTATGAACGTTCGGAAACGACATCACTCGATTGTAATGTATTATCTCGATTCGCACATCGGAAAGCTATTCAGAACGAAATGTCCGTGAACCTTGTTAATTTGTATCGATTCGCACAAAAGTGTATCGGTGATCACAAATTTTCATGTTTATGAACGTACGGAAACGACATCAGTCGATTGTAGGTTATGATCTCGAATCGCACGTCGGAAAGCTGTTCTGTTCGAAATGTCAGTGAATGTTGATAAAATGTATCGATTCACACAAAAGTGTATCGGTGAACTCCAATTTTCACGTTTATGAACGTTCGGAAACGACATCACTCGATTGTAATGTATTATCTCGATTCGCTCATCGGAAAGCGATTCAGAACGAAATGTCAGTGAATCCTGTTAATTTCCATCGATTCGCACAAAAGTGTATTGGTGATCACAAATTTTCATGTTTATGAACGTTCGGAAACGACATCACTCGATTGTAGGTTATGATCTCGAATCGCACGTCGGAAAGCTGTTCTGTTCGAAATGTCAGTGAATGTTGTTAAATTGAATCGATTCACACAAAAGTGTATCGGTGATCTCCAATTTTCACGTTTATGAACGGTCGGAAACGACATCACTCGATTGTAAGTTATGATATCGAATCGCACATCGAAAAGCTGCTCTTTTCGAAATGTCAGTGAACGTTGTTAAATTGTATCGATTCACACAAAAGTGTATCGGTGATCTCCAATTTTCACGTTTATGATGGTTCGGAAACGATATCACTCGATTGTAAGTTATGATATCGATCACCACTTCGGAAAGCGATTGAGAACGAAATGTCAGTGAATCTTGTTAATTTCTATCGATTCACACAAAAGTGAATCCGTGTTCACCAATTTTCATGTTTATGCACGTTCGGAAACGACATAACTCGATTGTAAGTTATGATCTCAAATCGCACGTCGGAAACCGATTCTGTTCGAATTGTCAGTGAATCTTGATAATTTGTAGCGATTCTCACAAAAATTTATTTGTGATCACCAATTTTCATATTTGTGAACGTTCAGAAACGACATCGTTCGATTGTCAGTTCCGGTCTCGAATCGCATCTCGGATTGCGATTCTGATAGAAATGTCGGAAAAAATTGTTGATTTGTAACGATTAACAGAAAAGATTATCGCTGATTACCTATTTTCATGTTTATGAAAGATTGGAAACGGTCACCGATAAACGTCACATATCAACAATTTTACAGACATTTAGTATCGCAATCCGAAGGGCCATTTGAGATCTGAACTGACAATCGAGCGATGAAAACGTTTCCGAACGTTCATAAACATGAAGTTGGTGATCACCAATAAAATTTTTGTTCAATTCATGACAAATTAACAATATTCAATGACATTTCGATTCGAGATCATAAATTACAATCGAGTGATGTCGTTTCCGAACGTTCATAAACGTGCAAATTGGTGATCACCGATACACTTTTGTGTGAATCTATACAATTTAACAACATTCACTGACATTTCGAACAGAACAGCTTTCCGACGTGCGATCCGAGATCATAACTTACAATCGAGTGATGTCATTTCGGAACGTTCATAAACGTGAAAATTGGTGATCACCGATACACTTTTGTGTGAATCGATACAATTTAACAACATTCACTGACATTTCGAACAGAACAGCTTTCCGACGTGCGATTCGAGATCATACCTTACAATCGAGTGATGTCGTTTCCGAACGTTCCTGAACATGAAAATTGGTGATCACCGATACACTTTTGTGTAAATCGATACAATTTAACAACATTCACTGACATTTCGAACAGAACAGCTTTCCAACGTGCGATTCGAGATCATACCTTAGAATTGAGCGATGTCGTTTCCGAACGTTCATAAACATTAAGAACGGTGATCACCGATACACTTTTGTGTGAATCGATACAATTTAACAACATTCACTGACATTTCGACTAGCATCGCTTTCCGACGTGCGATTCGAGATCATTACACGTCGGAAAGCGATTCAGAACGAAATAACAGTGAACGTTGTTAATTTGTATCGATTCGCACAAAAGTGTATCGGTGATCACAAATTTTCATGTTTATGAACGTTCGGAAACGACATCACTCGATTGTAGGTTATAATCTCGAATCGCACGTCGGAAAGCTGTTCTGTTCGAAATGTCAGTGAATGTTGATAAAATGTATCGATTCACACAAAAGTGTATCGGTGATCTCCAATTTTCACGTTTATGAACGTTCGGAAACGACATCACTCGATTGTAATGTATTATCTCGATTCGCACATCGGAAAGCTATTTAGAACGAAATGTCAATGAACCTTGTTAATTTGTATCGATTCGCACAAAAGTGTATCGGTGATCACAAATTTTCATGTTTACGAACGTACGGAAACGACATCAGTCGATTGTAGGTTATAATCTCGAATCGCACGTCGGAAAGCTGTTCTGTTCGAAATGTCAGTGAATGTTGATACAATGTATCGATTCACACAAAAGTGTATCGGTGATCTCCAATTTTCACGTTTATGAACGTTCGGAAACGACATCACTCGATTGTAATGTATTATCTCGATTCGCACATCGGAAAGCTATTTAGAACGAAATGTCAATGAACCTTGTTAATTTGTATCGATTCGCACAAAAGTGTATCGGTGATCACAAATTTTCATGTTTACGAACGTACGGAAACGACATCAGTCGATTGTAGGTTATGATCTCGAATCGCACGTCGGAAAGCTGTTCTGTTCGAAATGTCAGTGAATGTTGATAAAATGTATCGATTCACACAAAAGTGTATCGGTGATCTCCAATTTTCACGTTTATGAAGGTTCGGAAACGACATCACTCGATTGTAATGTATTATCTCGATTCGCACATCGGAAAGCGATTCAGAACGAAATGTCAGTGAATCCTGTTAATTTCCATCGATTCGCACAAAAGTGTATTGGTGATCACAAATTTTCATGTTTATGAACGTTCGGAAACGACATCACTCGATTGTAGGTTATGATCTCGAATCGCACGTCGGAAAGCTGTTCTGTTCGAAATGTCAGTGAATGTTGTTAAATTGAATCGATTCACACAAAAGTGTATCGGTGATCTCCAATTTTCACGTTTATGAACGGTCGGAAACGACATCACTCGATTGTAAGTTATGATATCGAATCGCACATCGAAAAGCTGCTCTTTTCGAAATGTCAGTGAACGTTGTTAAATTGTATCGATTCACACAAAAGTGTATCGGTGATCTCCAATTTTCACGTTTATGATGGTTCGGAAACGATATCACTCGATTGTAAGTTATGATCTCGATCACCACTTCGGAAAGCGATTGAGAACGAAATGTCAGTGAATCTTGTTAATTTCTATCGATTCACACAAAAGTGAATCCGTGTTCACCAATTTTCATGTTTATGCACGTTCGGAAACGACATAACTCGATTGTAAGTTATGATCTCAAATCGCACGTCGGAAACCGATTCTGTTCGAATTGTCAGTGAATCTTGATAATTTGTAGCGATTCTCACAAAAATTTATTTGTGATCACCAATTTTCATATTTGTGAACGTTCAGAAACGACATCGTTCGATTGTCAGTTCCGGTCTCGAATCGCATCTCGGATTGCGATTCTGATAGAAATGTCGGAAAAAATTGTTGATTTGTAACGATTAACAGAAAAGATTATCGCTGATTACCTATTTTCATGTTTATGAAAGATTGGAAACGGTCACCGATAAACGTCACATATCAACAATTTTACAGACATTTAGTATCGCAATCCGAAGGGCCATTTGAGATCTGAACTGACAATCGAGCGATGAAAACGTTTCCGAACGTTCATAAACATGAAGTTGGTGATCACCAATAAAATTTTTGTTCAATTCATGACAAATTAACAATATTCAATGACATTTCGATTCGAGATCATAAATTACAATCGAGTGATGTCGTTTCCGAACGTTCATAAACGTGCAAATTGGTGATCACCGATACACTTTTGTGTGAATCTATACAATTTAACAACATTCACTGACATTTCGAACAGAACAGCTTTCCGACGTGCGATCCGAGATCATAACTTACAATCGAGTGATGTCATTTCGGAACGTTCATAAACGTGAAAATTGGTGATCACCGATACACTTTTGTGTGAATCGATACAATTTAACAACATTCACTGACATTTCGAACAGAACAGCTTTCCGACGTGCGATTCGAGATCATACCTTACAATCGAGTGATGTCGTTTCCGAACGTTCCTGAACATGAAAATTGGTGATCACCGATACACTTTTGTGTAAATCGATACAATTTAACAACATTCACTGACATTTCGAACAGAACAGCTTTCCAACGTGCGATTCGAGATCATACCTTAGAATTGAGCGATGTCGTTTCCGAACGTTCATAAACATTAAGAACGGTGATCACCGATACACTTTTGTGTGAATCGATACAATTTAACAACATTCACTGACATTTCGACTAGCATCGCTTTCCGACGTGCGATTCGAGATCATTACACGTCGGAAAGCGATTCAGAACGAAATAACAGTGAACGTTGTTAATTTGTATCGATTCGCACAAAAGTGTATCGGTGATCACAAATTTTCATGTTTATGAACGTTCGGAAACGACATCACTCGATTGTAGGTTATAATCTCGAATCGCACGTCGGAAAGCTGTTCTGTTCGAAATGTCAGTGAATGTTGATAAAATGTATCGATTCACACAAAAGTGTATCGGTGATCTCCAATTTTCACGTTTATGAACGTTCGGAAACGACATCACTCGATTGTAATGTATTATCTCGATTCGCACATCGGAAAGCTATTTAGAACGAAATGTCAATGAACCTTGTTAATTTGTATCGATTCGCACAAAAGTGTATCGGTGATCACAAATTTTCATGTTTACGAACGTACGGAAACGACATCAGTCGATTGTAGGTTATAATCTCGAATCGCACGTCGGAAAGCTGTTCTGTTCGAAATGTCAGTGAATGTTGATACAATGTATCGATTCACACAAAAGTGTATCGGTGATCTCCAATTTTCACGTTTATGAACGTTCGGAAACGACATCACTCGATTGTAATGTATTATCTCGATTCGCACATCGGAAAGCTATTTAGAACGAAATGTCAATGAACCTTGTTAATTTGTATCGATTCGCACAAAAGTGTATCGGTGATCACAAATTTTCATGTTTACGAACGTACGGAAACGACATCAGTCGATTGTAGGTTATGATCTCGAATCGCACGTCGGAAAGCTGTTCTGTTCGAAATGTCAGTGAATGTTGATAAAATGTATCGATTCACACAAAAGTGTATCGGTGATCTCCAATTTTCACGTTTATGAAGGTTCGGAAACGACATCACTCGATTGTAATGTATTATCTCGATTCGCACATCGGAAAGCGATTCAGAACGAAATGTCAGTGAATCCTGTTAATTTCCATCGATTCGCACAAAAGTGTATTGGTGATCACAAATTTTCATGTTTATGAACGTTCGGAAACGACATCACTCGATTGTAGGTTATGATCTCGAATCGCACGTCGGAAAGCTGTTCTGTTCGAAATGTCAGTGAATGTTGTTAAATTGAATCGATTCACACAAAAGTGTATCGGTGATCTCCAATTTTCACGTTTATGAACGGTCGGAAACGACATCACTCGATTGTAAGTTATGATATCGAATCGCACATCGAAAAGCTGCTCTTTTCGAAATGTCAGTGAATGTTGTTAAATTGTATCGATTCACACAAAAGTGTATCGGTGATCTCCAATTTTCACGTTTATGATGGTTCGGAAACGATATCACTCGATTGTAAGTTATGATCTCGATCACCACATCGGAAAGCGATTGAGAACGAAATGTCAGTGAATCTTGTTAATTTCTATCGATTCACACAAAAGTGAATCCGTGTTCACCAATTTTCATGTTTATGCACGTTCGGAAACGACATAACTCGATTGTAAGTTATGATCTCAAATCGCACGTCACAAAGCGATTCTGTTCGAAATGTCATAGAATCTTGTTAATTTGTGATGACTTGAACAAAAAGTTTATAGTGATCACCGTTTTTCATGTATACGAACTTTCGGAGACGACATCACTCGATTGTAAGTTATGATCTCGAATCGCACGTCGGAAACCGATTCTGTTCGAATTGTCAGTGAATCTTGATAATTTGTAGCGATTCTCACAAAAATTTATTTGTGATCACCAATTTTCATATTTGTGAACGTTCAGAAACGACATCGTTCGATTGTCAGTTCCGGTCTCGAATCGCATCTCGGATTGCGATTCTGATAGAAATGTCGGAAAAAATTGTTGATTTGTAACGATTAACAGAAAAGATTATCGCTGATTACCTATTTTCATGTTTATGAAAGATTGGAAACGGTCACCGATAAACGTCACATATCAACAATTTTACAGACATTTAGTATCGCAATCCGAAGGGCCATTTGAGATCTGAACTGACAATCGAGCGATGAAAACGTTTCCGAACGTTCATAAACATGAAGTTGGTGATCACCAATAAAATTTTTGTTCAATTCATGACAAATTAACAATATTCAATGACATTTCGATTCGAGATCATAAATTACAATCGAGTGATGTCGTTTCCGAACGTTCATAAACGTGCAAATTGGTGATCACCGATACACTTTTGTGTGAATCTATACAATTTAACAACATTCACTGACATTTCGAACAGAACAGCTTTCCGACGTGCGATCCGAGATCATAACTTACAATCGAGTGATGTCATTTCCGAACGTTCATAAACGTGAAAATTGGTGATCACCGATACACTTTTGTGTGAATCGATACAATTTAACAACATTCACTGACATTTCGAACAGAACAGCTTTCCAACGTGCGATTCGAGATCATACCTTAGAATTGAGTGATGTCGTTTCCGAACGTTCATAAACATTAAGAACGGTGATCACCGATACACTTTTGTGTGAATCGATACAATTTAACAACATTCACTGACATTTCGACTAGCATCGCTTTCCGACGTGCGATTCGAGATCATTACACGTCGGAAAGCGATTCAGAACGAAATGACAGTGAACGTTGTTAATTTGTATCGATTCGCACAAAAGTGTATCGGTGATCACAAATTTTCATGTTTATGAACGTTCGGAAACGACATCACTCGATTGTAGGTTATAATCCCGAATCGCACGTCGGAAAGCTGTTCTGTTCGAAATGTCAGTGAATGTTGATAAAATGTATCGATTCACACAAAAGTGTATCGGTGATCACCAATTTTCATGTTCATGAACGTTCGGAAACGACATCACTCGATTGTAAGGTATGATCTCGAATCGCACGTCGGAAAGCTGTTCTGTTCGAAATGTCAGTGAATGTTGTTAAATTGTATCGATTCACACAAAAGTGTATCGGTGATCACCAATTTTCATGTTCATGAACGTTCGGAAACGACATCACTCGATTGTAAGGTATGATCTCGAATCGCTCGTCGGAAGGCTGTTCTGTTCGAAATGTCAGTGAATGTTGTAAAATTGTATCGATTCACACAAAAGTGTATCGGTGATCACCAATTTTCACGTTTATGAACGTTCGAAAACTACATCACTCGATTGTAAGTTATGTTCTCGAATCGCAGGTCGGAATCTGATTTTGTTCGAAATGTCAGTGAATCTTCTTGATTTGTTGCGATCCTCGCAAAAATCTATCGGTGATCACCGTTCTTCATGTTTATGAACGTTCGGAAACGACATCACTCGATCGTAAGGTATGATCTCGAATCGCACGTCGGAAAGCTGTTCAGTTCGAAATGTCAGTGAATCTTGTTAATTTTTATCGATTTACACGAAAGTGTATCGGTGATCACCAATTTTCATGTTCAGGAACGTTCGGAAACGACATCACTCGATTGTAAGGTATGATCTCGAATCGCACGTCGGAAAGCTGTTCTGTTCGAAAATTCAGTGAATTTAGTTAAATTGTATCGATTCACACAAAAGTGTACCGGTGATCACCAATTTTCATGTTCATGAACGTTCGGAAACGACATCATTCGATTGTAAGGTATGATCTCGAATCGCACGTGGGAATCTGATTTTGTTCGAAATGTCAGTGAATCTTCTTGATTTGTTGCGATTCTCACAAAAATCTATCGGCGATCACCGTTCTTCATGTTTATGAACGTTCGGAAACAAAAACACTCGATTGTAAGCTGTGATCGCGATTCGCACATCGGAAAGCGATTCAGAACGAAATGTCAGTGAATCTGGTTAATTTGTGTCGATTCACACAAAAGTGTATCGGTGATGACCAATTTTCATGTTCATGAACGTTCGGAAACGACATCACTCGATTGTAAGGTATGATCTCGAATCGCTCGTCGGAAGGCTGTTCTGTTCGAAATGTCAGTGAATGTTGTAAAATTGTATCGATTCACACAAAAGTGTATCGGTGATCACCAATTTTCACGTTTATGAACGTTCGAAAACTACATCACTCGATTGTAAGGTATGATCTCGAATCGCTCGTCGGAAGGCTGTTCTGTTCGAAATGTCAGTGAATGTTGTTAAATTGTATCGATTCACACAAAAGTGTATCGGTGATCACCAATTTTCACGTTTATGAACGTTCGGAAACGACACCACTCGATTGTAAGGTGTGATCTCGAATCGCACGTAGGAATCTGATTTTGTTCGAAATGTCAGTGAATCTTCTTGATTTGTTGCGATTCTCACAAAAATGTATCGGTGATCACCGTTCTTCATGTTTATGAACGTTCGGAAACGACAACACTCGATTGTAAGCTGTGATCGCGATTCGCACATCGGAAAGCGATTCAGAACGAAATGTCAGTGAATCTGGTTAATTTGTGTCGATTCACACAAAAGTGTATAGGTGATCACCAATTTTCATGTTCATGAACGTTCGGAAACGACATCACTCGATTGTAAGGTATGATCTCGAATCGCACGTCGGAAAGCTGTTCTGTTCGAAATGTCAGTGAATGTTGTTAAATTGTGTCGATTCACACAAAAGTGTATCGGTGATCACCAATTTTCACGTTTATGAACGTTCGGAAATGACATCACTCGATTGTAAGTTATGATCTCGGATCGCACGTCGGAAAGCTGTTCTGTTCGAAACGTCAGTGAATGTTGTTAAATTGTATAGATTAACACAAAAGTGTATCGGTGATCACCAATTTGCACGTTTATGAACGTTCGGAAACGACATCACTCGATTGTAATTTATGATCTCGAATCGAAATGTCATTGAATATTGTTAATTTGTCATGAATTGAACAAAAATTTTGTTGGTGATCACCAACTTCATGTTTATGAACGTTCGGAAACGTTTTCATCGCTCGATTGCCAGTTCAGATCTCAAATAGCCCTTCGGATTGCAATACTAAATGTCTGTAAAATTGTTGATATGTGACGTTTATCGGTGACCGTTTCCAATCTTTCATAAACATGAAAATAGGTAATCAGCGATAATCTTTTCTGTTAATCGTTACAAATCAACAATTTTTTCCGACATTTCTATCAGAATCGCAATCCGAGATGCGATTCGAGACCGGAACTGACAATCGAACGATGTCGTTTCTGAACGTTCACAAATATGAAAATTGGTGATCACAAATAAACTTTTGTGAGAATCGCTACAAATTATCAAGATTCACTGACAATTCGAACAGAATCGGTTTCCGACGTGCGATTCGAGATCATAACTTACAATCGAGTGATGTCGTCTCCGAAAGTTCGTATACATGAAAAACGGTGATCACGATAAACTTTTTGTTCAAGTCATCACAAATTAACAAGATTCTATGACATTTCGAACAGAATCGCTTTCTGACGTGCGATTTGAGATCATAACTTACAATCGAGTTATGTCGTTTCCGAACGTGCATAAACATGAAAATTGGTGAACACGGATTGACTTTTGTGTGAATCGATAGAAATTAACAAGATTCACTGACATTTCGTTCTCAATCGCTTTCCGATGTGCTGATCGAGATCATAACTTACAATCGAGTGATGTCGTTTCCGAACGTTCATGAACATGAAAATTGGTGATCACCGATACACTTTTGTGTGAATCGATTCAATTAAACAACATTCACTGACATTTCGAACAGAACAGCTTTCCGACGTGCGATTCGAGATCATAACCTACAATCGAGTGATGTCGTTTCCGAACGTTCATAAACATGAAAATTTGTGATCACCAATACACTTTTGTGCGAATCGATGGAAATTAACAAGGTTCACGGACATTTCGTTCTGAATAGCTTTCCGATGTGCGAATCGAGATAATACATTACAATCGAGTGATGTCGTTTCCGAACGTTCATAAACATGAAAATTTGTGATCACCCATACACTTTTGTGTGAATCGATACAATTTATCAACATTCACTGACATTTCGAACAGAACAGCTTTCCGACGTGCGATTCGAGATCATAACCTACAATCGAGTGATGTCGTTTCCGAACGTCCATAGACATGAAAATTTGTGATCACCGATACACTTTTGTGAGATTCGATACAAATTAACAAGGTTCACTGACATTTCGTTCTGAAAAGCTTTCCGATGTGCGAATCGAGATAATACATTACAATCGAGTGATGCCGTTTCAGAACGTTCATAAACGTGAAAATTGGAGATCACCGATACACTTTTGTGTGAATCGATACATTTTATCAACATTCACTGACATTTCGAACAGAACAGCTTTCCGACGTGCGATTCGAGATTATAACCTACAATCGAGTGATGTTGTTTCCGAACGTTCATAAACATTAAAATTTGTGATCACCGATACACTTTTGTGCGAATCGACACAAATTAACAAGGTTCACTGACATTTCGTTCTGAATAGCTTTCCGATGTGCGAATCGAGATAATACATTACAATCGAGTGATGTCGTTTCCGAACGTTCATAAACGTGAAAATTGGAGATCACCGATACACTTTTGTGTGAATCGATACATTTTATCAACATTCACTGACATTTCGAACAGAACAGCTTTCCGACGTGCGATTCGAGATTATAACCTACAATCGAGTGATGTCATTTCCGAACGTTCATAAACATGAAAATTTGTGATCACCGATACACTTTTGTGCGAATCGATACAAATTAACAAGATTCACTGACATTTCGTTCTGAATAGCTTTCCGATGTGCGAATCGAGATAATACATTACAATCGAGTGATGCCGTTTCCGAACGTTCATAAACGTGAAAATTGGAGATCACCGATACACTTTTGTGTGAATCGATACATTTTATCAACATTCACTGACATTTCGAACAGAACAGCTTTCCGACGTGCGATTCGAGATTATAACCTACAATCGAGTGATGTCGTTTCCGAACGTTCATAAACATTAAAATTTGTGATCACCGATACACTTTTGTGCGAATCGACACAAATTAACAAGGTTCACTGACATTTCGTTCTGAATAGCTTTCCGATGTGCGAATCGAGATAATACATTACAATCGAGTGATGTCGTTTCCGAACGTTCATAAACGTGAAAATTGGAGATCACCGATACACTTTTGTGTGAATCGATACATTTTATCAACATTCACTGACATTTCGAACAGAACCACTTTCCGACGTGCGATTCGAGATTATAACCTACAATCGAGTGATGTCGTTTCCGAACGTTCATAGATATGAAAATTTGTGATCACCGATACACTTTTGTGCGATTCGATACAAATTAACAAGGTTCACTGACATTTCGTTCTGAATAGCTTTCCGATGTGCGAATCGAGATAATACATTACAATCGAGTGATGCCGTTTCCGAACGTTCATAAACGTGGGAATTGGAGATCACCGATACACTTTCGTGTGAATCTATACATTTTATCAACATTCACTGACATTTCGAACAGAACAGCTTTCCGACGTGCGATTCGAGATTATAACCTACAATCGAGTGATGTCGTTTCCGAACGTTCATAAACATGAAAATTTGTGATCACCGATACACTTTAGTGCGAATCGATACAAATTAACAACGTTCACTGTCATTTCGTTCTGAATCGCTTTCCGACGTGTAATGATCTCGAATCGCACGTCGGAAAGCGATGCTAGTCGAAATGTCAGTGAATGTTGTTAAATTGTATCGATTCACACAAAAGTGTATCGGTGATCACCGTTCTTAATGTTTATGAACGTTCGGAAACGACATCACTCAATTCTAAGGTATGATCTCGAATCGCTCGTCGGAAGGCTGTTCTGTTCGAAATGTCAGTGAATGTTGTAAAATTGTATCGATTCACACAAAAGTGTATCGGTGATCACCAATTTTCACGTTTATGAACGTTCGAAAACTACATCACTCGATTGTAAGTTATGTTCTCGAATCGCAGGTCGGAATCTGATTTTGTTCGAAATGTCAGTGAATCTTCTTGATTTGTTGCGATTCTCGCAAAAATCTATCGGTGATCACCGTTCTTCATGTTTATGAACGTTCGGAAACGACATCACTCGATCGTAAGGTATGATCTCGAATCGCACGTCGGAAAGCTGTTCAGTTCGAAATGTCAGTGAATCTTGTTAATTTTTATCGATTTACACGAAAGTGTATCGGTGATCACCAATTTTCATGTTCAGGAACGTTCGGAAACGACATCACTCGATTGTAAGGTATGATCTCGAATCGCACGTCGGAAAGCTGTTCTGTTCGAAATTTCAGTGAATTTAGTTAAATTGTATCGATTCACACAAAAGTGTACCGGTGATCACCAATTTTCATGTTCATGAACGTTCGGAAACGACATCATTCGATTGTAAGGTATGATCTCGAATCGCACGTGGGAATCTGATTTTGTTCGAAATGTCAGTGAATGTTGTTAAATTGTATAGATTCACACAAAAGTGTATCGGTGATCACCAATTTGCACGTTTATGAACGTTCGTAAACGACATCACTCGATTGTAATTTATGATCTCGAATCGAAATGTCATTGAATATTGTTAATTTGTCATGAATTGAACAAAAATTTTGTTGGTGATCACCAACTTCATGTTTATGAACGTTCGGAAACGTTTTCATCGCTCGATTGCCAGTTCAGATCTCAAATAGCCCTTCGGATTGCAATACTAAATGTCTGTAAAATTGTTGATATGTGACGTTTATCGGTGACCGTTTCCAATCTTTCATAAACATGAAAATAGGTAATCAGCGATAATCTTTTCTGTTAATCGTTACAAATCAACAATTTTTTCCGACATTTCTATCAGAATCGCAATCCGAGATGCGATTCGAGACCGGAACTGACAATCGAACGATGTCGTTTCTGAACGTTCACAAATATGAAAATTGGTGATCACAAATAAACTTTTGTGAGAATCGCTACAAATTATCAAGATTCACTGACAATTCGAACAGAATCGGTTTCCGACGTGCGATTCGAGATCATAACTTACAATCGAGTGATGTCGTCTCCGAAAGTTCGTATACATGAAAAACGGTGATCACGATAAACTTTTTGTTCAAGTCATCACAAATTAACAAGATTCTATGACATTTCGAACAGAATCGCTTTCTGACCTGCGATTTGAGATCATAACTTACAATCGAGTTATGTCGTTTCCGAACGTGCATAAACATGAAAATTGGTGAACACGGATTGACTTTTGTGTGAATCGATAGAAATTAACAAGATTCACTGACATTTCGTTCTCAATCGCTTTCCGATGTGCTGATCGAGATCATAACTTACAATCGAGTGATGTCGTTTCCGAACGTTCATGAACATGAAAATTGGTGATCACCGATACACTTTTGTGTGAATCGATTCAATTAAACAACATTCACTGACATTTCGAACAGAACAGCTTTCCGACGTGCGATTCGAGATCATAACCTACAATCGAGTGATGTCGTTTCCGAACGTTCATAGACATGAAAATTTGTGATCACCGATACACTTTTGTGCGATTCGATCCAAATTAACAAGGTTCACTGACATTTCGTTCTGAATAGCTTTCCGATGTGCGAATCGAGATAATACATTACAATCGAGTGATGCCGTTTCCGAACGTTCATAAACGTGAATATTGGAGATCACCGATACACTTTTGTGTGAATCGATACATTTTATCAACATTCACTGACATTTCGAACAGAACAGCTTTCCGACGTGCGATTCGAGATTATAACCTACAATCGAGTGATGTCGTTTCCGAACGTTCATAAACATTAAAATTTGTGATCACCGATACACTTTTGTGCGAATCGACACAAATTAACAAGGTTCACTGACATTTCGTTCTTAATAGCTTTCCGATGTGCGAATCGAGACAATACATTACAATCGAGTGATGTCGTTTCCGAACGTTCATAAACGTGAAAATTGGAGATCACCGATACACTTTTGTGTGAATCGATACAGTTTAACAACATTCACTGACATTTCGAAAAGAGCAGCTTTTCGATGTGCGATTCGATATCATAACTTACAATCGAGTGATGTCGTTTCCGACCGTTCATAAACGTGAAAATTGGAGATCACCGATACACTTTTGTGTGAATCGATTCAATTAAACAACATTCACTGACATTTCGAACAGAACAGCTTTCCGACGTGCGATTCGAGATCATAACCTACAATCGAGTGATGTCGTTTCCGAACGTTCATAAACATGAAAATTTGTGATCACCAATACACTTTTGTGCGAATCGATGGAAATTAACAAGGTTCACGGACATTTCGTTCTGAATAGCTTTCCGATGTGCGAATCGAGATAATACATTACAATCGAGTGATGTCGTTTCCGAACGTTCATAAACATGAAAATTTGTGATCACCCATACACTTTTGTGTGAATCGATACAATTTATCAACATTCACTGACATTTCGAACAGAACAGCTTTCCGACGTGCGATTCGAGATCATAACCTACAATCGAGTGATGTCGTTTCCGAACGTCCATAGACATGAAAATTTGTGATCACCGATACACTTTTGTGCGATTCGATACAAATTAACAAGGTTCACTGACATTTCGTTCTGAATAGCTTTCCGATGTGCGAATCGAGATAATACATTACAATCGAGTGATGCCGTTTCCGAACGTTCATAAACGTGAAAATTGGAGATCACCGATACACTTTTGTGTGAATCGATACATTTTATCAACATTCACTGACATTTCGAACAGAACAGCTTTCCGACGTGCGATTCGAGATTATAACCTACAATCGAGTGATGTTGTTTCCGAACGTTCATAAACATTAAAATTTGTGATCACCGATACACTTTTGTGCGAATCGACACAAATTAACAAGGTTCACTGACATTTCGTTCTGAATAGCTTTCCGATGTGCGAATCGAGATAATACATTACAATCGAGTGATGTCGTTTCCGAACGTTCATAAACGTGAAAATTGGAGATCACCGATACACTTTTGTGTGAATCGATACATTTTATCAACATTCACTGACATTTCGAACAGAACAGCTTTCCGACGTGCGATTCGAGATCATAACCTACAATCGAGTGATGTCGTTTCCGCACGTTCATAGACATGAAAATTTGTGATCACCGATACACTTTTGTGCGATTCGATACGAATTAACAAGGTTCACTGACATTTTGTTCTGAATAGCTTTCCGATGTGCGAATCGAGATAATACATTACAATCGAGTGATGTCGTTTCCGAACGTTCATAAACGTGAAAATTGGAGATCACCGATACACTTTTGTGTGAATCGATACATTTTATCAACATTCACTGACATTTCGAACAGAACAGCTTTCCGACGTGCGATTCGAGATTATAACCTACAATCGAGTGATGTCGTTTCCGAACGTTCATAAACATGGAAATTTGTGATCACCGATACACTTTTGTGCGAATCGATACAAATTAACAACGTTCACTGTCATTTCGTTCTGAATCGCTTTCCGACGTGTAATGATCTCGAATCGCACGTCGGAAAGCGATGCTAGTCGAAATGTCAGTGAATGTTGTTAAATTGTATCGATTCACACAAAAGTGTATCGGTGATCACCGTTCTTAATGTTTATGATCGTTCGGAAACGACATCACTCAATTCTAAGGTATGATCTCGAATCGCACGTTGGAAAGCTGTTCTGTTCGAAATGTCAGTGAATGTTGTTAAATTGTATCGATTCTCGCAAAAATGTATCGGTTATCACCGTTCTTCATGTTTATGAACGTTCGGAAACGACATCACTCGATCCTAAGGTATGATCTCGAATCGCACGTCGGAAAGCTGTTCAGTTCGAAATGTCAGTGAATCTTGTTAATTTTTATCGATATACTCGAAAGTGTATCGGTGATCACCAATTTTCATGTTCAGGCACGTTCGGAAACGACATCACTCGATTGTAAGGTATGATCTCCAATCGCACGTCGGAAAGCTGTTCTGTTCGAAATGTCAGTGAATGTAGTTAAATTGTATCGTTTCACACAAAAGTGTACCGGTGATCACCAATTTTCATGTTCATGAACGTTCGGAAACGACATCACTCGATTGTAAGGTATGATCTCGAATCGCACGTGGGAATCTGATTTTGTTCGAAATGTCAGTGAATCTTCTTGATTTGTTGCGATTCTCACAAAAATCTATCGGCGATCACCGTTCTTCATGTTTATGAACGTTCGGAAACAAAAACACTCGATTGTAAGCTGTGATCGCGATTCGCACATCGGAAAGCGATTCAGAACGAAATGTCAGTGAAACTGGTTAATTTGTGTCGATTCACACAAAAGTGTATCGGTGATCACCAATTTTCATGTTCATGAACGTTCGGAAACGACATCACTCCATTGTAATGTATGATCTCGAATCGCACGTCGGAAAGCTGTTCTGTTCGAAATGTCAGTGAATCTTGTTAATTTTTATCGATTTACACAAAAGTGTATCGGTGATCACCAATTTTCACGTTTATGAACGTTCGGAAACGACACCACTCGATTGTAAGGTGTGATCTAGAATCGCACGTGGGAATCTGATTTTGTTCGAAATGTCAGTGAATCTTCTTGATTTGTTGCAATTCTCACAAAAATCTATCGGTGATCACCGTTCTTCATGTTTATGAACGTTCGGAAACGACAACACTCGATTGTAAGCTGTGATCGCGATTCGCACATCGGAAAGCGATTCAGAACGAAATGTCAGTGAATCTGGTTAATTTGTGTCGATTCACACAAAAGTGTATAGGTGATCACCGTTCTTCATGTTCATGAACGTTCGGAAACGACATCACTCGATTGTAAGGTATGATCTCGAATCGCACGTCGGAAAGCTGTTCTGTTCGAAATGTCAGTGAATGTTGTTAAATTGTATCGATTCACACAAAAGTGTATCGGTGATCACCAATTTTCACGTTTATGAACGTTCCGAAATGACATCACTCGATTGTAAGTTATGATCTCGGATCGCACGTCGGAAAGCTGTTCTGTTCGAAATGTCAGTGAATGTTGTTAAATTGTATAGATTCACACAAAAGTGTATCGGTGATCACCAATTTGCACGTTTATGAACGTTCGGAAACGACATCACTCGATTGTAATTTATGATCTCGAATTGAAATGTCATTGAATATTGTTAATTTGTCATGAATTGAACAAAAATTTTATTGGTGATCACCAACTTCATGTTTATGAACGTTCGGAAACGTTTTCATCGCTCGTTTGTCAGTTCAGATCTCAATTGGCCCTTCGGATTGCGATACTAAATGTCTGTAAAATTGTTGATATGTGACGTTTATCGGTGACCGTTTCCAATCTTTCATAAACATGAAAATAGGTAATCAGCGATAATCTTTTCTGTTAATCGTTACAAATCAACAATTTTTTCCGACATTTCTATCAGAATCGCAATCCGAGATGCGATTCGAGACCGGAACTGACAATCGAACGATGTCGTTTCTGAACGTTCACAAATATGAAAATTGGTGATCACAAATAAATTTTTGTGAGAATCGCTACAAATTATCAAGATTCACTGACAATTCGAACAGAATCGGTTTCCGACGTGCGATTCGAGATCATAACTTACAATCGAGTGATGTCGTCTCCGAAAGTTCGTATACATGAAAAACGGTGATCACGATAAACTTTTTGTTCAAGTCATCACAAATTAACAAGATTCTATGACATTTCGAACAGAATCGCTTTCTGACGTGCGATTTGAGATCATAACTTACAATCGAGTTATGTCGTTTCCGAACGTGCATAAACATGAAAATTGGTGAACACGGATTTACTTTTGTGTGAATCGATAGAAATTAACAAGTTTCACTGACATTTCGTTCTCAATCGCTTTCCGATGTGGTGATCGAGATCATAACTTACAATCGAGTGATATCGTTTTCGAACCATCATAAACGTGAAAATTGGAGATCACCGATACACTTTTGTGTGAATCGATACAATTTAACAACATTCACTGACATTTCGAAAAGAGCAGCTTTTCGATGTGCGATTCGATATCATAACTTACAATCGAGTGATGTCGTTTCCGACCGTTCATAAAAGTGAAAATTGGAGATCACCGATACACTTTTGTGTGAATCGATTCAATTTAACAACATTCACTGACATTTCGAACAGAACAGCTTTCCGACGTGCGATTCGAGATCATAACCTACAATCGAGTGATGTCGTTTCCGAACGTTCATAAACATGAAAATTTGTGATCACCAATACACTTTTGTGCGAATCGATGGAAATTAACAGGATTCACTGACATTTCGTTCTGAATCGCTTTCCGATGTGCGAATCGAGATAATACATTTCAATCGAGTGATGTCGTTTCCGAACGTTCATAAACGTGAAAATTGGAGTTCACCGATACACTTTTGTGTGAATCGATACATTTTATCAACATTCACTGACATTTCGAACAGAACAGCTTTCCGACGTGCGATTCGAGATCATAACCTACAATCGACTGATGTCGTTTCCGTACGTTCATAAACATGAAAATTTGTGATCACCGATACACTTTTGTGCGAATCGATACAAATTAACAAGGTTCACGGACATTTCGTTCTGAATAGCTTTCCGATGTGCGAATCGAGATAATACATTACAATCGAGTGATGTCGTTTCCGAACGTTCATAAACGTGAAAATTGGAGATCACCGATACACTTTTGTGTGAATCGATACATTTTATCAACATTCACTGACATTTCCAACAGAACAGCCTTCCGACGTGCGATTCGAGATTATAACCTACAATCGAGTGATGTCGTTTCCGAACGTTCATAAACATGAAAATTTGTGATCACCGATACACTTTAGTGCGAATCGATACAAATTAACAACGTTCACTGTCATTTCGTTCTGAATCGCTTTCCGACGTGTAATGATCTCGAATCGCACGTCGGAAAGCGATGCTAGTCGAAATGTCAGTGAATGTTGTTAAATTGTGTTACGTCCTAGGGTCTCCACCATCGTGTTGGCTGGTATGTATCTGTAACATAAAGAAAATATATTTAAAATTGCCGCTTAAAAAATAAAATTTATTATTGGAAATAATAGTGACCAACATAGAAAGGCGAAAATAACTTTTAAGGAGCGCTATAGTTCAGTAAACGCTATAGTATGTAGACTAGCGAGCCCCGCGCGCAACTGACCTGCCTCACGGAGCCCGAGCGCCCGATGAGTCATCACTCAGCGCTCTCGAAATTTCAATTTTCATTAACTAACAATAATCGACTTAGAGCATTTTTAACAATTGGAACGTGTTTCTTATGAAAAGAGCTTTATTTTGATACCTCACACGGGTACCTTTTAATCATTTTTACCAAATATCAAAAGTTAACAATTTCAAATTTCATTAACTAACAATTTTACAGTTATCTAAATTTTAACGCTACGAGCGTGTTCTAGATCAAAATCCCTTTCAAATGAATACTCGCACGACCATTTTGCAATAATTCTTCTGTGAGTTATCAATTCGCGGAAAAACCGCGAATAACCGCGAATTACCGCGAATCGTCCAAAAACGTCGAAAATCAAGTTCCAAACGATTAGATTCAATAGCAAAGACCGTAATAAGTAACTTGGGTGCTTTTTACAACTTTTCCGAAACATAAAAATTTAACAATATTTAATTTCATTAATTAACAATTATGTGGATAAATTATCTCTGTTACTCTCAAACGATAGGGAATTCAATGCCCTTTAAAATGATTACAAACTCGACCACTTTACACAAATATTTCGCTGATATACCAATTCGCGGGTTAACCGCGAAAAACCGCGGAAAACCGCGGATCACCCAAAACACATCAAAAACTCAGGAAATCAATGGGATTTCATAGCAAGGCGACATAGGACACAGTTCAAAAGCGATTGACACATTTTTAAGCATATAAACAATAATTGTTAATAAATAAACAAATTTCGTTACAAACAAATTATCTTTATTTTCAATCAAGAAACACAAATATATGTATATGGGGAACAGAAACGCTTATTTCGCTATTTCTATCGAGGTATATGAGTATATAAGGTTTATACATAAGTTAAAGTATATATAGATACGTGTGGACATGTATGTACATAGACTCGCTAAAACGCTTCTTATATAATGCTTAGGCTACGATATAAATTCACATAGGTGAATCTCTGGAACACTTATTTACAAAAACTGCAAATGCATTTCCGGTCCGAAAGCATATTTTTATACAAATAAAATAATAATAATTCACCCACTCGCAGAGGATAAATCTCGTATTGATTATTGTCATCAGAAAATCCGCGAGGTGAAACCCGATATCTTCATCCGGCGTAGCGCGACAGTACAGCCTATCAAAAGAATTAATTACGCGAATTCACGCACAAACAAAACTAAATAATTCTTCTTTCCAAACTTACCAAAATTCATACGTCGACACTCGTCAACCCTGACCCTTCACTCGAGTCCTTTTTTATGACCCTTTCTTTCCAATTTTTTCGAGGGTTTTTCCCAGCGAAAAGAAAGGACTCTAGAAAAACTTCTCAAGAGTCTCTTAGGCGAAGTCACGCACGTGTCAGATGTGACAGTCCTCGTCAAAACGCTGTACAAAACTTCCTGGAAAACGCACAGAAAAATAAATTGTTAAATGTTAAACAATAAAAGAAAGTATGTAGAAAACGTACACTTACCGATGAAACTTCGCTGCGCTCCGTCCAAATCGTTGTAAACACCCGTAGAGATCCTGCGATCAAAATAATATTTATAAAATAACGAAATAATTAATTAAATAAGCAATAATTGTACTTACCAAACTCGAAATGTTATCACCGTCGAATCCAGAAGAACCTGAAAATAGAAAATGGCAATCAATCAATAAAATAAACATCGATTCGTAATCAATTAATAAACAACCAATTAATTGTTATAAGAAGAAATTAAATATACTTACACACCCGTTGTATCCAGAGAAAACCTAGAAACAATAATGAGATAATAATCTTACAATGAATAGTAAATAAGAATGTAAAATCAATAATTATTTAACTGAAGTTAATTAATTATTGATAAATAAAATATAACGAAAATGTACTTACCTTAAAATTAAGCTGAAAATAAATGTAAAATTAATGATTAATTAAACTGGTTTTAAATAATCAATAATTACGAGTTAAACGAATTTATAAAGTATATAGAAACAGTATATAAGAGTCACGGATACTCACTTTATTTGTGTGCGCCAACC
Source organism: Venturia canescens (assembly GCF_019457755.1). Lineage (NCBI taxonomy): Eukaryota > Metazoa > Arthropoda > Insecta > Hymenoptera > Ichneumonidae > Venturia > Venturia canescens. The sequence continues at coordinate 919,646 of NC_057429.1, read as the reverse complement.
AACACCGAGACGCCCGGCCTCACCGATACTCCAACGGGACGCTGCTATTTAAGAGCGCAGGCGCGCCGCACTCATCTGTTCTCGAATCTCTCCCCAGCAAGCCAGTCGAACTCCGGCCGAGAGCGAGCACGGATACTCCCGCAGAGCAGCTGAAAATCGAATAGTTTTTAATAAGTTTTTAAAGTTCTCGAATCTCTCCACAGCTAGCCAGTCGAACTCCGGCCGAGAGCGAGCACGGATACTCCCGCAGAGCAGCTGAAAATCGAAAAGTTTTTAATAAGTTTTTAAAGTTCTTTTTCGTACAAGTTAATCGTACAAGTTTATTTTAATTTTGTAACATCGCAACTTAAAAGTTTGTAACAATACATAAGTGTAAAAAGGGTGAAAAGTGTTTAAAATAATCATTCAAATCATCCTTAAACCCTCGTTGAGTAATTTCCACCGAATCTCGCGATTAATTAACAATTTATTTCCGTTGAGTAATTTCCACCGAATCTCGCGATTAATTAACAATTTATTTCCGCTGAGCAATTTCCACCGAATCTCGCGATTAATTAACAATTTATTTCCGTTGAGTAATTTCCACCGAAACTCGCGATAATTCGAAATCATTTCTTTCGTTCGAGTATTTTTTCACCGAAACTCGCGAATTATTATCATCAATTTTCTTCGAGTGATTTTTCCATTCTTTTCCTCGAGAATTAATATTTCTTAATTCGATAAAATCGAGTCTAATTATTTTTCTCGAATTATAAATTTTCACGAGTTATTTTCATCAAGATTAACTAGAGTCTCAACTTCATGTTTTACAAAACTCGTGTTCATTACTGAACGAATTTATTAATTTTCATTCTCTCTTTTATCTAACATTGTAAATTATTTGAAACGTGGCATCATTTAATTTCATTTTCGTGCCTTAATTCAGCGATAAACCTGCGGATTTATTTCCTTTATAATCTGGCATATTTCTTTTATTCAATCTCTCAGTTGAATAATTAATTCAAGTTTTTGCATACGATTCTTTTTGTGCTAGACTCAGGCACGTTAGATCGTATTTTAAATTCCTTCATTTGTATCGTTCGGTGCTGGAGAATTTGGCACGCCGATACATATTTCTATCTCTCTCTCTCTTTCTCATTGTTCTGTGCTGGAGAATTTGGCACGCCAACGAGATTTCTATCTCTCTCTCTCCTCCTCATTGTTCTGTGCTGGAGAATTTGGCACGTCAACGAGATTTCTTTCTCTTTTCTATCCTTTAAACAAACTTGAATTAATTATCGAAATATAAATTTAATTATGAAATTCTCTTATTATGCCTAGACGTCGAGGAGGCGTTAAATTTCAAATCCGCCGGGCTATCGCACGTGCCTGTAACAGACCCGCTCTAAACCGCGGTAATAATAAATCGTGGGTGAAAACATTGTGCAAAGCCACTCAACACTCACAGCTATCTGAAAACTCTGGTGTCGAATATCCGAACGATATTATTTATAATTTGGTGTTAAAATCGGGTCCGAGTAAAATTCGCGTCGTTTCCGACGTTATCATTCGGAAGAGCATCTTCATTATCGACCCTAATTCGCCATACTCATTGGGACGTTTGGTCGGTTCATCGATCTTCACTCAACGAGAGGAGTACAATCCCGATTGTGAAAACATCTCGGAGGCATCGACCGTTTCCCGACCATCAACACCAATCGACATCGAAGTAATAACAATCGATTAACTCATCCGTCGAAGAATAACTAAACGGTAAGTGAGTTTTATTTTATTTTTATTCTGAAAAGGTCATCCGGTAAATATCTCACGAGCATAGGTTTCGGTCCTGAGGGGGAAAATCTCACCTTCTCAAATACGAGATCTAAAATAAGTCTACGCGTCGTACCCCGTGTATCATTTTTCTGGACAAATAAATTCTTCCGGTTACCGACCCTCGAGCATACTGCTGACGGTAATTCAGTCTGTATCAATTCAATCGGTCAAGTAGAGTTCCACATTTCCAGCAGTCGGTAAATTAACCAACCGCGACCAGGGTAAATCCCTGTCATACCAAGCGGGCTGCTCTAAAAAGTTTCTCTCTTACCGTCCGTAGCCGTGAATCGTATTGTCAGTATTTCGTTAGATAATTTGTCTCTCTCTAAAAATCCGGGCATTAAACCACACGACGTAACAGTATTATCTCGATTCGCACATCGGAAAGCTATTTAGAACGAAATGTCAATGAACCTTGTTAATTTGTATCGATTCGCACAAAAGTGTATCGGTGATCACAAATTTTCATGTTTATGAACGTACGGAAACGACATCAGTCGATTGTAGGTTATGATCTCGAATCGCACGTCGGAAAGCTGTTCTGTTCGAAATGTCAGTGAATGTTGATAAAATGTATCGATTCACACAAAAGTGTATCGGTGATCTCCAATTTTCACGTTTATGAACGTTCGGAAACGACATCACTCGATTGTAATGTATTATCTCGATTCGCACATCGGAAAGCTATTCAGAACGAAATGTCAGTGAACCTTGTTAATTTGTATCGATTCGCACAAAAGTGTATCGGTGATCACAAATTTTAATGTTTATGAACGTTCGGAAACGACATCACTCGATTGTAGGTTATAATCTCGAATCGCACGTCGGAAAGCTGTTCTGTTCGAAATGTCAGTGAATGTTGATAAAATGTATCGATTCACACAAAAGTGTATCGGTGATCTCCAATTTTCACGTTTATGAACGTTCGAAAACGACATCACTCGATTGCAATGTATTATCTCGATTCGCACATCGGAAAGCTATTCAGAACGAAATGTCAGTGAACCTTGTTAATTCGTATCGAATCGCACAAAAGTGTATCGGTGATCACAAATTTTCATGTCCATGAACGTTCGGAAACGACATCACTCGATTGTAGGTTATGATCTCGAATCGCACGTCGGAAAGCTGTTCTGTTCGAAATGTCAGTGAATGTTGATAAAATGTATCGATTCACACAAAAGTGTATCGGTGAACTCCAATTTTCACGTTTATGAACGTTCGGAAACGACATCACTCGATTATTATCTCGATTCGCACATCGGAAAGCGATTCAGAACGAAATGTCAGTGAATCCTGTTAATTTCCATCGATTCGCACAAAAGTGAATTGGTGATCACAAATTTTCATGTTTATGAACGTTCGGAAACGACATCACTCGATTGTAGGTTATGATCTCGAATCGCACGTCGGAAAGCTGTTCTGTTCGAAATGTCCGTGAATGTTGTTAAATTGAATCGATTCACACAAAAGTGTATCGGTGATCTCCAATTTCCACGTTTATGAACGGTCGGAAACGACATCACTCGATTGTAAGTTATGATATCGAATCGCACATCGACAAGCTGCTCTTTTCGAAATGTCAGTGAATGTTGTTAAATTGTATCGATTCACACAAAAGTGTATCGGTGATCTCCAATTTTCACGTTTATGAACGTTCGGAAACGACATCACTCGATTGTAATGTATTATCTCGATTCGCACATCGGAAAGCTATTCAGAACGAAATGTCCGTGAACCTTGTTAATTTGTATCGATTCGCACAAAAGTGTATCGGTGATCACAAATTTTCATGTTTATGAACGTACGGAAACGACATCAGTCGATTGTAGGTTATGATCTCGAATCGCACGTCGGAAAGCTGTTCTGTTCGAAATGTCAGTGAATGTTGATAAAATGTATCGATTCACACAAAAGTGTATCGGTGAACTCCAATTTTCACGTTTATGAACGTTCGGAAACGACATCACTCGATTGTAATGTATTATCTCGATTCGCTCATCGGAAAGCGATTCAGAACGAAATGTCAGTGAATCCTGTTAATTTCCATCGATTCGCACAAAAGTGTATTGGTGATCACAAATTTTCATGTTTATGAACGTTCGGAAACGACATCACTCGATTGTAGGTTATGATCTCGAATCGCACGTCGGAAAGCTGTTCTGTTCGAAATGTCAGTGAATGTTGTTAAATTGAATCGATTCACACAAAAGTGTATCGGTGATCTCCAATTTTCACGTTTATGAACGGTCGGAAACGACATCACTCGATTGTAAGTTATGATATCGAATCGCACATCGAAAAGCTGCTCTTTTCGAAATGTCAGTGAACGTTGTTAAATTGTATCGATTCACACAAAAGTGTATCGGTGATCTCCAATTTTCACGTTTATGATGGTTCGGAAACGATATCACTCGATTGTAAGTTATGATATCGATCACCACTTCGGAAAGCGATTGAGAACGAAATGTCAGTGAATCTTGTTAATTTCTATCGATTCACACAAAAGTGAATCCGTGTTCACCAATTTTCATGTTTATGCACGTTCGGAAACGACATAACTCGATTGTAAGTTATGATCTCAAATCGCACGTCGGAAACCGATTCTGTTCGAATTGTCAGTGAATCTTGATAATTTGTAGCGATTCTCACAAAAATTTATTTGTGATCACCAATTTTCATATTTGTGAACGTTCAGAAACGACATCGTTCGATTGTCAGTTCCGGTCTCGAATCGCATCTCGGATTGCGATTCTGATAGAAATGTCGGAAAAAATTGTTGATTTGTAACGATTAACAGAAAAGATTATCGCTGATTACCTATTTTCATGTTTATGAAAGATTGGAAACGGTCACCGATAAACGTCACATATCAACAATTTTACAGACATTTAGTATCGCAATCCGAAGGGCCATTTGAGATCTGAACTGACAATCGAGCGATGAAAACGTTTCCGAACGTTCATAAACATGAAGTTGGTGATCACCAATAAAATTTTTGTTCAATTCATGACAAATTAACAATATTCAATGACATTTCGATTCGAGATCATAAATTACAATCGAGTGATGTCGTTTCCGAACGTTCATAAACGTGCAAATTGGTGATCACCGATACACTTTTGTGTGAATCTATACAATTTAACAACATTCACTGACATTTCGAACAGAACAGCTTTCCGACGTGCGATCCGAGATCATAACTTACAATCGAGTGATGTCATTTCGGAACGTTCATAAACGTGAAAATTGGTGATCACCGATACACTTTTGTGTGAATCGATACAATTTAACAACATTCACTGACATTTCGAACAGAACAGCTTTCCGACGTGCGATTCGAGATCATACCTTACAATCGAGTGATGTCGTTTCCGAACGTTCCTGAACATGAAAATTGGTGATCATCGATACACTTTTGTGTAAATCGATACAATTTAACAACATTCACTGACATTTCGAACAGAACAGCTTTCCAACGTGCGATTCGAGATCATACCTTAGAATTGAGCGATGTCGTTTCCGAACGTTCATAAACATTAAGAACGGTGATCACCGATACACTTTTGTGTGAATCGATACAATTTAACAACATTCACTGACATTTCGACTAGCATCGCTTTCCGACGTGCGATTCGAGATCATTACACGTCGGAAAGCGATTCAGAACGAAATAACAGTGAACGTTGTTAATTTGTATCGATTCGCACAAAAGTGTATCGGTGATCACAAATTTTCATGTTTATGAACGTTCGGAAACGACATCACTCGATTGTAGGTTATAATCTCGAATCGCACGTCGGAAAGCTGTTCTGTTCGAAATGTCAGTGAATGTTGATAAAATGTATCGATTCACACAAAAGTGTATCGGTGATCTCCAATTTTCACGTTTATGAACGTTCGGAAACGACATCACTCGATTGTAATGTATTATCTCGATTCGCACATCGGAAAGCTATTTAGAACGAAATGTCAATGAACCTTGTTAATTTGTATCGATTCGCACAAAAGTGTATCGGTGATCACAAATTTTCATGTTTACGAACGTACGGAAACGACATCAGTCGATTGTAGGTTATAATCTCGAATCGCACGTCGGAAAGCTGTTCTGTTCGAAATGTCAGTGAATGTTGATACAATGTATCGATTCACACAAAAGTGTATCGGTGATCTCCAATTTTCACGTTTATGAACGTTCGGAAACGACATCACTCGATTGTAATGTATTATCTCGATTCGCACATCGGAAAGCTATTTAGAACGAAATGTCAATGAACCTTGTTAATTTGTATCGATTCGCACAAAAGTGTATCGGTGATCACAAATTTTCATGTTTACGAACGTACGGAAACGACATCAGTCGATTGTAGGTTATGATCTCGAATCGCACGTCGGAAAGCTGTTCTGTTCGAAATGTCAGTGAATGTTGATAAAATGTATCGATTCACACAAAAGTGTATCGGTGATCTCCAATTTTCACGTTTATGAAGGTTCGGAAACGACATCACTCGATTGTAATGTATTATCTCGATTCGCACATCGGAAAGCGATTCAGAACGAAATGTCAGTGAATCCTGTTAATTTCCATCGATTCGCACAAAAGTGTATTGGTGATCACAAATTTTCATGTTTATGAACGTTCGGAAACGACATCACTCGATTGTAGGTTATGATCTCGAATCGCACGTCGGAAAGCTGTTCTGTTCGAAATGTCAGTGAATGTTGTTAAATTGAATCGATTCACACAAAAGTGTATCGGTGATCTCCAATTTTCACGTTTATGAACGGTCGGAAACGACATCACTCGATTGTAAGTTATGATATCGAATCGCACATCGAAAAGCTGCTCTTTTCGAAATGTCAGTGAACGTTGTTAAATTGTATCGATTCACACAAAAGTGTATCGGTGATCTCCAATTTTCACGTTTATGATGGTTCGGAAACGATATCACTCGATTGTAAGTTATGATCTCGATCACCACTTCGGAAAGCGATTGAGAACGAAATGTCAGTGAATCTTGTTAATTTCTATCGATTCACACAAAAGTGAATCCGTGTTCACCAATTTTCATGTTTATGCACGTTCGGAAACGACATAACTCGATTGTAAGTTATGATCTCAAATCGCACGTCGGAAACCGATTCTGTTCGAATTGTCAGTGAATCTTGATAATTTGTAGCGATTCTCACAAAAATTTATTTGTGATCACCAATTTTCATATTTGTGAACGTTCAGAAACGACATCGTTCGATTGTCAGTTCCGGTCTCGAATCGCATCTCGGATTGCGATTCTGATAGAAATGTCGGAAAAAATTGTTGATTTGTAACGATTAACAGAAAAGATTATCGCTGATTACCTATTTTCATGTTTATGAAAGATTGGAAACGGTCACCGATAAACGTCACATATCAACAATTTTACAGACATTTAGTATCGCAATCCGAAGGGCCATTTGAGATCTGAACTGACAATCGAGCGATGAAAACGTTTCCGAACGTTCATAAACATGAAGTTGGTGATCACCAATAAAATTTTTGTTCAATTCATGACAAATTAACAATATTCAATGACATTTCGATTCGAGATCATAAATTACAATCGAGTGATGTCGTTTCCGAACGTTCATAAACGTGCAAATTGGTGATCACCGATACACTTTTGTGTGAATCTATACAATTTAACAACATTCACTGACATTTCGAACAGAACAGCTTTCCGACGTGCGATCCGAGATCATAACTTACAATCGAGTGATGTCATTTCGGAACGTTCATAAACGTGAAAATTGGTGATCACCGATACACTTTTGTGTGAATCGATACAATTTAACAACATTCACTGACATTTCGAACAGAACAGCTTTCCGACGTGCGATTCGAGATCATACCTTACAATCGAGTGATGTCGTTTCCGAACGTTCCTGAACATGAAAATTGGTGATCACCGATACACTTTTGTGTAAATCGATACAATTTAACAACATTCACTGACATTTCGAACAGAACAGCTTTCCAACGTGCGATTCGAGATCATACCTTAGAATTGAGCGATGTCGTTTCCGAACGTTCATAAACATTAAGAACGGTGATCACCGATACACTTTTGTGTGAATCGATACAATTTAACAACATTCACTGACATTTCGACTAGCATCGCTTTCCGACGTGCGATTCGAGATCATTACACGTCGGAAAGCGATTCAGAACGAAATAACAGTGAACGTTGTTAATTTGTATCGATTCGCACAAAAGTGTATCGGTGATCACAAATTTTCATGTTTATGAACGTTCGGAAACGACATCACTCGATTGTAGGTTATAATCTCGAATCGCACGTCGGAAAGCTGTTCTGTTCGAAATGTCAGTGAATGTTGATAAAATGTATCGATTCACACAAAAGTGTATCGGTGATCTCCAATTTTCACGTTTATGAACGTTCGGAAACGACATCACTCGATTGTAATGTATTATCTCGATTCGCACATCGGAAAGCTATTTAGAACGAAATGTCAATGAACCTTGTTAATTTGTATCGATTCGCACAAAAGTGTATCGGTGATCACAAATTTTCATGTTTACGAACGTACGGAAACGACATCAGTCGATTGTAGGTTATAATCTCGAATCGCACGTCGGAAAGCTGTTCTGTTCGAAATGTCAGTGAATGTTGATACAATGTATCGATTCACACAAAAGTGTATCGGTGATCTCCAATTTTCAGGTTTATGAACGTTCGGAAACGACATCACTCGATTGTAATGTATTATCTCGATTCGCACATCGGAAAGCTATTCAGAACGAAATGTCCGTGAACCTTGTTAATTTGTATCGATTCGCACAAAAGTGTATCGGTGATCACAAATTTTCATGTTTATGAACGTACGGAAACGACATCAGTCGATTGTAGGTTATGATCTCGAATCGCACGTCGGAAAGCTGTTCTGTTCGAAATGTCAGTGAATGTTGATAAAATGTATCGATTCACACAAAAGTGTATCGGTGAACTCCAATTTTCACGTTTATGAACGTTCGGAAACGACATCACTCGATTGTAATGTATTATCTCGATTCGCTCATCGGAAAGCGATTCAGAACGAAATGTCAGTGAATCCTGTTAATTTCCATCGATTCGCACAAAAGTGTATTGGTGATCACAAATTTTCATGTTTATGAACGTTCGGAAACGACATCACTCGATTGTAGGTTATGATCTCGAATCGCATGTCGGAAAGCTGTTCTGTTCGAAATGTCAGTGAATGTTGTTAAATTGAATCGATTCACACAAAAGTGTATCGGTGATCTCCAATTTTCACGTTTATGAACGGTCGGAAACGACATCACTCGATTGTAAGTTATGATATCGAATCGCACATCGAAAAGCTGCTCTTTTCGAAATGTCAGTGAACGTTGTTAAATTGTATCGATTCACACAAAAGTGTATCGGTGATCTCCAATTTTCACGTTAGTGATGGTTCGGAAACGATATCACTCGATTGTAAGTTATGATCTCGATCACCACTTCGGAAAGCGATTGAGAACGAAATGTCAGTGAATCTTGTTAATTTCTATCGATTCACACAAAAGTGAATCCGTGTTCACCAATTTTCATGTTTATGCACGTTCGGAAACGACATAACTCGATTGTAAGTTATGATCTCAAATCGCACGTCGGAAACCGATTCTGTTCGAATTGTCAGTGAATCTTGATAATTTGTAGCGATTCTCACAAAAATTTATTTGTGATCACCAATTTTCATATTTGTGAACGTTCAGAAACGACATCGTTCGATTGTCAGTTCCGGTCTCGAATCGCATCTCGGATTGCGATTCTGATAGAAATGTCGGAAAAAATTGTTGATTTGTAACGATTAACAGAAAAGATTATCGCTGATTACCTATTTTCATGTTTATGAAAGATTGGAAACGGTCACCGATAAACGTCACATATCAACAATTTTACAGACATTTAGTATCGCAATCCGAAGGGCCATTTGAGATCTGAACTGACAATCGAGCGATGAAAACGTTTCCGAACGTTCATAAACATGAAGTTGGTGATCACCAATAAAATTTTTGTTCAATTCATGACAAATTAACAATATTCAATGACATTTCGATTCGAGATCATAAATTACAATCGAGTGATGTCGCTTCCGAACGTTCATAAACGTGCAAATTGGTGATCACCGATACACTTTTGTGTGAATCTATACAATTTAACAACATTCACTGACATTTCGAACAGAACAGCTTTCCGACGTGCGATCCGAGATCATAACTTACAATCGAGTGATGTCATTTCGGAACGTTCATAAACGTGAAAATTGGTGATCACCGATACACTTTTGTGTGAATCGATACAATTTAACAACATTCACTGACATTTCGAACAGAACAGCTTTCCGACGTGCGATTCGAGATCATACCTTACAATCGAGTGATGTCGTTTCCGAACGTTCCTGAACATGAAAATTGGTGATCACCGATACACTTTTGTGTAAATCGATACAATTTAACAACATTCACTGACATTTCGAACAGAACAGCTTTCCAACGTGCGATTCGAGATCATACCTTAGAATTGAGCGATGTCGTTTCCGAACGTTCATAAACATTAAGAACGCCGATCACCGATACACTTTTGTGTGAATCGATACAATTTAACAACATTCACTGACATTTCGACTAGCATCGCTTTCCGACGTGCGATTCGAGATCATTACACGTCGGAAAGCGATTCAGAACGAAATAACAGTGAACGTTGTTAATTTGTATCGATTCGCACAAAAGTGTATCGGTGATCACAAATTTTCATGTTTATGAACGTTCGGAAACGACATCACTCGATTGTAGGTTATAATCTCGAATCGCACGTCGGAAAGCTGTTCTGTTCGAAATGTCAGTGAATGTTGATAAAATGTATCGATTCACACAAAAGTGTATCGGTGATCTCCAATTTTCACGTTTATGAACGTTCGGAAACGACATCACTCGATTGTAATGTATTATCTCGATTCGCACATCGGAAAGCTATTTAGAACGAAATGTCAATGAACCTTGTTAATTTGTATCGATTCGCACAAAAGTGTATCGGTGATCACAAATTTTCATGTTTACGAACGTACGGAAACGACATCAGTCGATTGTAGGTTATAATCTCGAATCGCACGTCGGAAAGCTGTTCTGTTCGAAATGTCAGTGAATGTTGATACAATGTATCGATTCACACAAAAGTGTATCGGTGATCTCCAATTTTCACGTTTATGAACGTTCGGAAACGACATCACTCGATTGTAATGTATTATCTCGATTCGCACATCGGAAAGCTATTTAGAACGAAATGTCAATGAACCTTGTTAATTTGTATCGATTCGCACAAAAGTGTATCGGTGATCACAAATTTTCATGTTTACGAACGTACGGAAACGACATCAGTCGATTGTAGGTTATGATCTCGAATCGCACGTCGGAAAGCTGTTCTGTTCGAAATGTCAGTGAATGTTGATAAAATGTATCGATTCACACAAAAGTGTATCGGTGATCTCCAATTTTCACGTTTATGAAGGTTCGGAAACGACATCACTCGATTGTAATGTATTATCTCGATTCGCACATCGGAAAGCGATTCAGAACGAAATGTCAGTGAATCCTGTTAATTTCCATCGATTCGCACAAAAGTGTATTGGTGATCACAAATTTTCATGTTTATGAACGTTCGGAAACGACATCACTCGATTGTAGGTTATGATCTCGAATCGCACGTCGGAAAGCTGTTCTGTTCGAAATGTCAGTGAATGTTGTTAAATTGAATCGATTCACACAAAAGTGTATCGGTGATCTCCAATTTTCACGTTTATGAACGGTCGGAAACGACATCACTCGATTGTAAGTTATGATATCGAATCGCACATCGAAAAGCTGCTCTTTTCGAAATGTCAGTGAATGTTGTTAAATTGTATCGATTCACACAAAAGTGTATCGGTGATCTCCAATTTTCACGTTTATGATGGTTCGGAAACGATATCACTCGATTGTAAGTTATGATCTCGATCACCACATCGGAAAGCGATTGAGAACGAAATGTCAGTGAATCTTGTTAATTTCTATCGATTCACACAAAAGTGAATCCGTGTTCACCAATTTTCATGTTTATGCACGTTCGGAAACGACATAACTCGATTGTAAGTTATGATCTCAAATCGCACGTCACAAAGCGATTCTGTTCGAAATGTCATAGAATCTTGTTAATTTGTGATGACTTGAACAAAAAGTTTATAGTGATCACCGTTTTTCATGTATACGAACTTTCGGAGACGACATCACTCGATTGTAAGTTATGATCTCGAATCGCACGTCGGAAACCGATTCTGTTCGAATTGTCAGTGAATCTTGATAATTTGTAGCGATTCTCACAAAAATTTATTTGTGATCACCAATTTTCATATTTGTGAACGTTCAGAAACGACATCGTTCGATTGTCAGTTCCGGTCTCGAATCGCATCTCGGATTGCGATTCTGATAGAAATGTCGGAAAAAATTGTTGATTTGTAACGATTAACAGAAAAGATTATCGCTGATTACCTATTTTCATGTTTATGAAAGATTGGAAACGGTCACCGATAAACGTCACATATCAACAATTTTACAGACATTTAGTATCGCAATCCGAAGGGCCATTTGAGATCTGAACTGACAATCGAGCGATGAAAACGTTTCCGAACGTTCATAAACATGAAGTTGGTGATCACCAATAAAATTTTTGTTCAATTCATGACAAATTAACAATATTCAATGACATTTCGATTCGAGATCATAAATTACAATCGAGTGATGTCGTTTCCGAACGTTCATAAACGTGCAAATTGGTGATCACCGATACACTTTTGTGTGAATCTATACAATTTAACAACATTCACTGACATTTCGAACAGAACAGCTTTCCGACGTGCGATCCGAGATCATAACTTACAATCGAGTGATGTCATTTCCGAACGTTCATAAACGTGAAAATTGGTGATCACCGATACACTTTTGTGTGAATCGATACAATTTAACAACATTCACTGACATTTCGAACAGAACAGCTTTCCGACGTGCGATTCGAGATCATACCTTACAATCGAGTGATGTCGTTTCCGAACGTTCATGAACATGAAAATTGGTGATCACCTATACACTTTTGTGTGAATCGACACAAATTAACCAGATTCACTGACATTTCGTTCTGAATCGCTTTCCGATGTGCGAATCGCGATCACAGCTTACAATCGAGTGTTGTCGTTTCCGAACGTTCATAAACATGAAGAACGGTGATCACCGATAGATTTTTGTGAGAATCGCAACAAATCAAGAAGATTCACTGACATTTCGAACAAAATCAGATTCCCACGTGCGATTCTAGATCACACCTTACAATCGAGTGGTGTCGTTTCCGAACGTTCATAAACGTGAAAATTGGTGATCACCGATACACTTTTGTGTAAATCGATAAAAATTAACAAGATTCACTGACATTTCGAACAGAACAGCTTTCCGACGTGTGATTCGAGATCATACCTTACAATGGAGTGATGTCGTTTCCGAACGTTCATGAACATGAAAATTGGTGATCACCGATACACTTTTGTGTGAATCGACACAAATTAACCAGATTCACTGACATTTCGTTCTGAATCGCTTTCCGATGTGCGAATCGCGATCACAGCTTACAATCGAGTGTTTTTGTTTCCGAACGTTCATAAACATGAAGAACGGTGATCGCCGATAGATTTTTGTGAGAATCGCAACAAATCAAGAAGATTCACTGACATTTCGAACAAAATCAGATTCCCACGTGCGATTCGAGATCATACCTTACAATCGAGTGATGTCGTTTCCGAACGTTCATGAACATGAAAATTGGTGATCACCGGTACACTTTTGTGTGAATCGATACAATTTAACTACATTCACTGACATTTCGAACAGAACAGCTTTCCGACGTGCGATTCGAGATCATAACTTACAATCGAGTGATGTCTTTTCCGAACGTTCCTGAACATGAAATTTGGTGATCACCGATACACTTTTGTGTGAATCGATACAATTTAACAACATTCACTGACATTTCGACTAGCATCGCTTTCCGACGTGCGATTCGAGATCATTACACGTCGGAAAGCGATTCAGAACGAAATGACAGTGAACGTTGTTAATTTGTATCGATTCGCACAAAAGTGTATCGGTGATCACAAATTTTCATGTTTATGAACGTTCGGAAACGACATCACTCGATTGTAGGTTATAATCCCGAATCGCACGTCGGAAAGCTGTTCTGTTCGAAATGTCAGTGAATGTTGATAAAATGTATCGATTCACACAAAAGTGTATCGGTGATCTCCAATTTTCACGTTTATGAACGTTCGGAAACGACATCACTCGATTGTAATGTATTATCTCGATTCGCACATCGGAAAGCTATTTAGAACGAAATGTCAATGAACCTTGTTAATTTGTATCGATTCGCACAAAAGTGTATCGGTGATCACAAATTTTCATGTTTACGAACGTACGGAAACGACATCAGTCGATTGTAGGTTATAATCTCGAATCGCACGTCGGAAAGCTGTTCTGTTCGAAATGTCAGTGAATGTTGATACAATGTATCGATTCACACAAAAGTGTATCGGTGATCTCCAATTTTCACGTTTATGAACGTTCGGAAACGACATCACTCGATTGTAATGTATTATCTCGATTCGCACATCGGAAAGCTAATTAGAACGAAATGTCAATGAACCTTGTTAATTTGTATCGATTCGCACAAAAGTGTATCGGTGATCACAAATTTTCATGTTTATGAACGTACGGAAACGACATCAGTCGATTGTAGGTTATGATCTCGCATCGCACGTCGGAAAGCTGTTCTGTTCGAAATGTCAGTGAATGTTGATAAAATGTATCGATTCACACAAAAGTGTATCGGTGATCTCCAATTTTCACGTTTATGAACGTTCGGAAACGACATCACTCGATTGTAATGTATTATCTCAATTCGCACATCGGAAAGCGATTCAGAACGAAATGTCAGTGAATCCTGTTAATTTCCATCGATTCGCACAAAAGTGTATTGGTGATCACAAATTTTCATGTTTATGAACGTTCGGAAACGACATCACTCGATTGTAATGTATTATCTCGATTCGCACATCGGAAAGCTATTCAGAACGAAATGTCAGTGAACCTTGTTAATTTGTATCGATTCGCACAAAAGTGTATCGGTGATCACAAATTTTAATGTTTATGAACGTTCGGAAACGACATCACTCGATTGTAGGTTATAATCTCGAATCGCACGTCGGAAAGCTGTTCTGTTCGAAATGTCAGTGAATGTTGATAAAATGTATCGATTCACACAAAAGTGTATCGGTGATCTCCAATTTTCACGTTTATGAACGGTCGGAAACGACATCACTCGATTGTAAGTTATGA
The DNA here is from genome assembly GCF_019457755.1 of Venturia canescens. Lineage (NCBI taxonomy): Eukaryota > Metazoa > Arthropoda > Insecta > Hymenoptera > Ichneumonidae > Venturia > Venturia canescens. The sequence continues at coordinate 904,363 of NC_057429.1, read as the reverse complement.
TATCGAATCGCACATCGAAAAGCTGCTCTTTTCGAAATGTCAGTGAATGTTGTTAAATTGTATCGATAAACACAAAAGTGTATCGGTGATCTCCAATTTTCACGTTTATGATGGTTCGGAAACGATATCACTCGATTGTAAGTTATGATCTCGATCACCACGTCGGAAAGCGATTCAGAACGAAATGACAGTGAACGTTGTTAATTTGTATCGATTCGCACAAAAGTGTATCGGTGATCACAAATTTTCATGTTTATGAACATTCGGAAACGACCTCACTCGATTGTAAGTTATAATCTCGAATCGCACGTCGGAAAGCTGTTCTGTTCGAAATGTCAGTGAATGTTGATAAAATGTATCGATTCACACAAAAGTGTATCGGTGATCTCCCATTTTCACGTTTATGAACGTTCGGAAACGACATCACTCCATTGTAATGTATTATCTCGATTCGCACATCGGAAAGCTATTTAGAACGAAATGTCAATGAACCTTGTTAATTTGTATCGATTCGCACAAAAGTGTATCGGTGATCACAAATTTTCATGTTTATGAACGTACGGAAACGACATCAGTCGATTGTAGGTTATGATCTCGAATCGCACGTCGGAAAGCTGTTCTGTTCGAAATGTCAGTGAATGTTGATAAAATGTATCGATTCACACAAAAGTGTATCGGTGATCTCCAATTTTCACGTTTATGAACGTTCGGAAACGACATCACTCGATTGTAATGTATTATCTCGATTCGCACATCGGAAAGCTATTCAGAACGAAATGTCAGTGAACCTTGTTAATTTGTATCGATTCGCACAAAAGGGTATCGGTGATCACAAATTTTAATGTTTATGAACGTTCGGAAACGACATCACTCGATTGTAGGTTATAATCTCGAATCGCACGTCGGAAAGCTGTTCTGTTCGAAATGTCAGTGAATGTTGATAAAATGTATCGATTCACACAAAAGTGTATCGGTGATCTCCAATTTTCACGTTTATGAACGTTCGGAAACGACATCACTCGATTGTAATGTATTATCTCGATTCGCACATCGGGAAGCTATTCAGAACGAAATGTCAGTGAACCTTGTTAATTCGTATCGAATCGCACAAAAGTTTATCGGTGATCACAAATTCTCATGTCTATGAACGTTCGGAAACGACATCACTCGATTGTAGGTTATGATCTCGAATCGCACGTCGGAAAGCTGTTCTGTTCGAAATGTCAGTGAATGTTGATAAAATGTATCGATTCACACAAAAGTGTATCGGTGAACTCCAATTTTCACGTTTATGAACGTTCGGAAACGACATCACTCGATTATTACCTCGATTCGCACATCGGAAAGCGGTTCAGAACGAAATGTCAGTGAATCCTGTTAATTTCCATCGATTCGCACAAAAGTGAATTGGTGATCACAAATTTTCATGTTTATGAACGTTCGGAAACGACATCACTCGATTGTAGGTTATGATCTCGAATCGCACGTCGGAAAGCTGTTCTGTTCGAAATGTCCGTGAATGTTGTTAAATTGAATCGATTCACACAAAAGTGTATCGGTGATCTCCAATTTCCACGTTTATGAACGGTCGGAAACGACATCACTCGATTGTAAGTTATGATATCGAATCGCACATCGACAAGCTGCTCTTTTCGAAATGTCAGTGAATGTTGTTAAATTGTATCGATTCACACAAAAGTGTATCGGTGATCTCCAATTTTCACGTTTATGAACGTTCGGAAACGACATCACTCGATTGTAATGTATTATCTCGATTCGCACATCGGAAAGCTATTCAGAACGAAATGTCCGTGAACCTTGTTAATTTGTATCGATTCGCACAAAAGTGTATCGGTGATCACAAATTTTCATGTTTATGAACGTACGGAAACGACATCAGTCGATTGTAGGTTATGATCTCGAATCGCACGTCGGAAAGCTGTTCTGTTCGAAATGTCAGTGAATGTTGATAAAATGTATCTATTCACACAAAAGTGTATCGGTGAACTCCAATTTTCACGTTTATGAACGTTCGGAAACGACATCACTCGATTGTAATGTATTATCTCGATTCGCACATCGGAAAGCGATTCAGAACGAAATGTCAGTGAATCCCGTTAATTTCCATCGATTCGCACAAAAGTGTATTGGTGATCACAAATTTTCATGTTTATGAATGTTCGGAAACGACATCACTCGATTGTAGGTTATGATCTCGAATCGCACGTCGGAAAGCTGTTCTGTTCGAAATGTCAGTGAATGTTGATAAAATGTATCGATTCACACAAAAGTGTATCGGTGATCACCAATTTTCATGTTCATGAACGTTCGGAAACGACATCACTCGATTGTAAGGTATGATCTCGAATCGCTCGTCGGAAGGCTGTTCTGTTCGAAATGTCAGTAAATGTTGTAAAATTGTATCGATTCACACAAAAGTGTATCGGTGATCACCAATTTTCACGTTTATGAACGTTCGAAAACTACATCACTCGATTGTAAGTTATGTTCTCGAATCGCAGGTCGGAATCTGATTTTGTTCGAAATGTCAGTGAATCTTCTTGATTTGTTGCGATCCTCGCAAAAATCTATCGGTGATCACCGTTCTTCATGTTTATGAACGTTCGGAAACGACATCACTCGATCGTAAGGTATGATCTCGAATCGCACGTCGGAAAGCTGTTCAGTTCGAAATGTCAGTGAATCTTGTTAATTTTTATCGATTTACACGAAAGTGTATCGGTGATCACCAATTTTCATGTTCAGGAACGTTCGGAAACGACATCACTCGATTGTAAGGTATGATCTCGAATCGCACGTCGGAAAGCTGTTCTGTTCGAAAATTCAGTGAATTTAGTTAAATTGTATCGATTCACACAAAAGTGTACCGGTGATCACCAATTTTCATGTTCATGAACGTTCGGAAACGACATCATTCGATTGTAAGGTATGATCTCGAATCGCACGTGGGAATCTGATTTTGTTCGAAATGTCAGTGAATCTTCTTGATTTGTTGCGATTCTCACAAAAATCTATCGGCGATCACCGTTCTTCATGTTTATGAACGTTCGGAAACAAAAACACTCGATTGTAAGCTGTGATCGCGATTCGCACATCGGAAAGCGATTCAGAACGAAATGTCAGTGAATCTGGTTAATTTGTGTCGATTCACACAAAAGTGTATCGGTGATGACCAATTTTCATGTTCATGAACGTTCTGAAACGACATCACTCGATTGTAAGGTATGATCTCGAATCGCTCGTCGGAAGGCTGTTCTGTTCGAAATGTCAGTGAATGTTGTAAAATTGTATCGATTCACACAAAAGTGTATCGGTGATCACCAATTTTCACGTTTATGAACGTTCGAAAACTACATCACTCGATTGTAAGGTATGATCTCGAATCGCTCGTCGGAAGGCTGTTCTGTTCGAAATGTCAGTGAATGTTGTTAAATTGTATCGATTCACACAAAAGTGTATCGGTGATCACCAATTTTCACGTTTATGAACGTTCGGAAACGACACCACTCGATTGTAAGGTGTGATCTCGAATCGCACGTAGGAATCTGATTTTGTTCGAAATGTCAGTGAATCTTCTTGATTTGTTGCGATTCTCACAAAAATGTATCGGTGATCACCGTTCTTCATGTTTATGAACGTTCGGAAACGACAACACTCGATTGTAAGCTGTGATCGCGATTCGCACATCGGAAAGCGATTCAGAACGAAATGTCAGTGAATCTGGTTAATTTGTGTCGATTCACACAAAAGTGTATAGGTGATCACCAATTTTCATGTTCATGAACGTTCGGAAACGACATCACTCGATTGTAAGGTATGATCTCGAATCGCACGTCGGAAAGCTGTTCTGTTCGAAATGTCAGTGAATGTTGTTAAATTGTGTCGATTCACACAAAAGTGTATCGGTGATCACCAATTTTCACGTTTATGAACGTTCGGAAATGACATCACTCGATTGTAAGTTATGATCTCGGATCGCACGTCGGAAAGCTGTTCTGTTCGAAACGTCAGTGAATGTTGTTAAATTGTATAGATTAACACAAAAGTGTATCGGTGATCACCAATTTGCACGTTTATGAACGTTCGGAAACGACATCACTCGATTGTAATTTATGATCTCGAATCGAAATGTCATTGAATATTGTTAATTTGTCATGAATTGAACAAAAATTTTGTTGGTGATCACCAACTTCATGTTTATGAACGTTCGGAAACGTTTTCATCGCTCGATTGCCAGTTCAGATCTCAAATAGCCCTTCGGATTGCAATACTAAATGTCTGTAAAATTGTTGATATGTGACGTTTATCGGTGACCGTTTCCAATCTTTCATAAACATGAAAATAGGTAATCAGCGATAATCTTTTCTGTTAATCGTTACAAATCAACAATTTTTTCCGACATTTCTATCAGAATCGCAATCCGAGATGCGATTCGAGACCGGAACTGACAATCGAACGATGTCGTTTCTGAACGTTCACAAATATGAAAATTGGTGATCACAAATAAACTTTTGTGAGAATCGCTACAAATTATCAAGATTCACTGACAATTCGAACAGAATCGGTTTCCGACGTGCGATTCGAGATCATAACTTACAATCGAGTGATGTCGTCTCCGAAAGTTCGTATACATGAAAAACGGTGATCACGATAAACTTTTTGTTCAAGTCATCACAAATTAACAAGATTCTATGACATTTCGAACAGAATCGCTTTCTGACGTGCGATTTGAGATCATAACTTACAATCGAGTTATGTCGTTTCCGAACGTGCATAAACATGAAAATTGGTGAACACGGATTGACTTTTGTGTGAATCGATAGAAATTAACAAGATTCACTGACATTTCGTTCTCAATCGCTTTCCGATGTGCTGATCGAGATCATAACTTACAATCGAGTGATGTCGTTTCCGAACGTTCATGAACATGAAAATTGGTGATCACCGATACACTTTTGTGTGAATCGATTCAATTAAACAACATTCACTGACATTTCGAACAGAACAGCTTTCCGACGTGCGATTCGAGATCATAACCTACAATCGAGTGATGTCGTTTCCGAACGTTCATAAACATGAAAATTTGTGATCACCAATACACTTTTGTGCGAATCGATGGAAATTAACAAGGTTCACGGACATTTCGTTCTGAATAGCTTTCCGATGTGCGAATCGAGATAATACATTACAATCGAGTGATGTCGTTTCCGAACGTTCATAAACATGAAAATTTGTGATCACCCATACACTTTTGTGTGAATCGATACAATTTATCAACATTCACTGACATTTCGAACAGAACAGCTTTCCGACGTGCGATTCGAGATCATAACCTACAATCGAGTGATGTCGTTTCCGAACGTCCATAGACATGAAAATTTGTGATCACCGATACACTTTTGTGAGATTCGATACAAATTAACAAGGTTCACTGACATTTCGTTCTGAAAAGCTTTCCGATGTGCGAATCGAGATAATACATTACAATCGAGTGATGCCGTTTCAGAACGTTCATAAACGTGAAAATTGGAGATCACCGATACACTTTTGTGTGAATCGATACATTTTATCAACATTCACTGACATTTCGAACAGAACAGCTTTCCGACGTGCGATTCGAGATTATAACCTACAATCGAGTGATGTTGTTTCCGAACGTTCATAAACATTAAAATTTGTGATCACCGATACACTTTTGTGCGAATCGACACAAATTAACAAGGTTCACTGACATTTCGTTCTGAATAGCTTTCCGATGTGCGAATCGAGATAATACATTACAATCGAGTGATGTCGTTTCCGAACGTTCATAAACGTGAAAATTGGAGATCACCGATACACTTTTGTGTGAATCGATACATTTTATCAACATTCACTGACATTTCGAACAGAACAGCTTTCCGACGTGCGATTCGAGATTATAACCTACAATCGAGTGATGTCATTTCCGAACGTTCATAAACATGAAAATTTGTGATCACCGATACACTTTTGTGCGAATCGATAGAAATTAACAAGATTCACTGACATTTCGTTCTGAATAGCTTTCCGATGTGCGAATCGAGATAATACATTACAATCGAGTGATGCCGTTTCCGAACGTTCATAAACGTGAAAATTGGAGATCACCGATACACTTTTGTGTGAATCGATACATTTTATCAACATTCACTGACATTTCGAACAGAACAGCTTTCCGACGTGCGATTCGAGATTATAACCTACAATCGAGTGATGTCGTTTCCGAACGTTCATAAACATTAAAATTTGTGATCACCGATACACTTTTGTGCGAATCGACACAAATTAACAAGGTTCACTGACATTTCGTTCTGAATAGCTTTCCGATGTGCGAATCGAGATAATACATTACAATCGAGTGATGTCGTTTCCGAACGTTCATAAACGTGAAAATTGGAGATCACCGATACACTTTTGTGTGAATCGATACATTTTATCAACATTCACTGACATTTCGAACAGAACCACTTTCCGACGTGCGATTCGAGATTATAACCTACAATCGAGTGATGTCGTTTCCGAACGTTCATAGATATGAAAATTTGTGATCACCGATACACTTTTGTGCGATTCGATACAAATTAACAAGGTTCACTGACATTTCGTTCTGAATAGCTTTCCGATGTGCGAATCGAGATAATACATTACAATCGAGTGATGCCGTTTCCGAACGTTCATAAACGTGGGAATTGGAGATCACCGATACACTTTCGTGTGAATCTATACATTTTATCAACATTCACTGACATTTCGAACAGAACAGCTTTCCGACGTGCGATTCGAGATTATAACCTACAATCGAGTGATGTCGTTTCCGAACGTTCATAAACATGAAAATTTGTGATCACCGATACACTTTAGTGCGAATCGATACAAATTAACAACGTTCACTGTCATTTCGTTCTGAATCGCTTTCCGACGTGTAATGATCTCGAATCGCACGTCGGAAAGCGATGCTAGTCGAAATGTCAGTGAATGTTGTTAAATTGTATCGATTCACACAAAAGTGTATCGGTGATCACCGTTCTTAATGTTTATGAACGTTCGGAAACGACATCACTCAATTCTAAGGTATGATCTCGAATCGCTCGTCGGAAGGCTGTTCTGTTCGAAATGTCAGTGAATGTTGTAAAATTGTATCGATTCACACAAAAGTGTATCGGTGATCACCAATTTTCACGTTTATGAACGTTCGAAAACTACATCACTCGATTGTAAGTTATGTTCTCGAATCGCAGGTCGGAATCTGATTTTGTTCGAAATGTCAGTGAATCTTCTTGATTTGTTGCGATTCTCGCAAAAATCTATCGGTGATCACCGTTCTTCATGTTTATGAACGTTCGGAAACGACATCACTCGATCGTAAGGTATGATCTCGAATCGCACGTCGGAAAGCTGTTCAGTTCGAAATGTCAGTGAATCTTGTTAATTTTTATCGATTTACACGAAAGTGTATCGGTGATCACCAATTTTCATGTTCAGGAACGTTCGGAAACGACATCACTCGATTGTAAGGTATGATCTCGAATCGCACGTCGGAAAGCTGTTCTGTTCGAAATTTCAGTGAATTTAGTTAAATTGTATCGATTCACACAAAAGTGTACCGGTGATCACCAATTTTCATGTTCATGAACGTTCGGAAACGACATCATTCGATTGTAAGGTATGATCTCGAATCGCACGTGGGAATCTGATTTTGTTCGAAATGTCAGTGAATGTTGTTAAATTGTATAGATTCACACAAAAGTGTATCGGTGATCACCAATTTGCACGTTTATGAACGTTCGTAAACGACATCACTCGATTGTAATTTATGATCTCGAATCGAAATGTCATTGAATATTGTTAATTTGTCATGAATTGAACAAAAATTTTGTTGGTGATCACCAACTTCATGTTTATGAACGTTCGGAAACGTTTTCATCGCTCGATTGCCAGTTCAGATCTCAAATAGCCCTTCGGATTGCAATACTAAATGTCTGTAAAATTGTTGATATGTGACGTTTATCGGTGACCGTTTCCAATCTTTCATAAACATGAAAATAGGTAATCAGCGATAATCTTTTCTGTTAATCGTTACAAATCAACAATTTTTTCCGACATTTCTATCAGAATCGCAATCCGAGATGCGATTCGAGACCGGAACTGACAATCGAACGATGTCGTTTCTGAACGTTCACAAATATGAAAATTGGTGATCACAAATAAACTTTTGTGAGAATCGCTACAAATTATCAAGATTCACTGACAATTCGAACAGAATCGGTTTCCGACGTGCGATTCGAGATCATAACTTACAATCGAGTGATGTCGTCTCCGAAAGTTCGTATACATGAAAAACGGTGATCACGATAAACTTTTTGTTCAAGTCATCACAAATTAACAAGATTCTATGACATTTCGAACAGAATCGCTTTCTGACCTGCGATTTGAGATCATAACTTACAATCGAGTTATGTCGTTTCCGAACGTGCATAAACATGAAAATTGGTGAACACGGATTGACTTTTGTGTGAATCGATAGAAATTAACAAGATTCACTGACATTTCGTTCTCAATCGCTTTCCGATGTGCTGATCGAGATCATAACTTACAATCGAGTGATGTCGTTTCCGAACGTTCATGAACATGAAAATTGGTGATCACCGATACACTTTTGTGTGAATCGATTCAATTAAACAACATTCACTGACATTTCGAACAGAACAGCTTTCCGACGTGCGATTCGAGATCATAACCTACAATCGAGTGATGTCGTTTCCGAACGTTCATAGACATGAAAATTTGTGATCACCGATACACTTTTGTGCGATTCGATCCAAATTAACAAGGTTCACTGACATTTCGTTCTGAATAGCTTTCCGATGTGCGAATCGAGATAATACATTACAATCGAGTGATGCCGTTTCCGAACGTTCATAAACGTGAATATTGGAGATCACCGATACACTTTTGTGTGAATCGATACATTTTATCAACATTCACTGACATTTCGAACAGAACAGCTTTCCGACGTGCGATTCGAGATTATAACCTACAATCGAGTGATGTCGTTTCCGAACGTTCATAAACATTAAAATTTGTGATCACCGATACACTTTTGTGCGAATCGACACAAATTAACAAGGTTCACTGACATTTCGTTCTTAATAGCTTTCCGATGTGCGAATCGAGACAATACATTACAATCGAGTGATGTCGTTTCCGAACGTTCATAAACGTGAAAATTGGAGATCACCGATACACTTTTGTGTGAATCGATACAGTTTAACAACATTCACTGACATTTCGAAAAGAGCAGCTTTTCGATGTGCGATTCGATATCATAACTTACAATCGAGTGATGTCGTTTCCGACCGTTCATAAACGTGAAAATTGGAGATCACCGATACACTTTTGTGTGAATCGATTCAATTAAACAACATTCACTGACATTTCGAACAGAACAGCTTTCCGACGTGCGATTCGAGATCATAACCTACAATCGAGTGATGTCGTTTCCGAACGTTCATAAACATGAAAATTTGTGATCACCAATACACTTTTGTGCGAATCGATGGAAATTAACAAGGTTCACGGACATTTCGTTCTGAATAGCTTTCCGATGTGCGAATCGAGATAATACATTACAATCGAGTGATGTCGTTTCCGAACGTTCATAAACATGAAAATTTGTGATCACCCATACACTTTTGTGTGAATCGATACAATTTATCAACATTCACTGACATTTCGAACAGAACAGCTTTCCGACGTGCGATTCGAGATCATAACCTACAATCGAGTGATGTCGTTTCCGAACGTCCATAGACATGAAAATTTGTGATCACCGATACACTTTTGTGCGATTCGATACAAATTAACAAGGTTCACTGACATTTCGTTCTGAATAGCTTTCCGATGTGCGAATCGAGATAATACATTACAATCGAGTGATGCCGTTTCCGAACGTTCATAAACGTGAAAATTGGAGATCACCGATACACTTTTGTGTGAATCGATACATTTTATCAACATTCACTGACATTTCGAACAGAACAGCTTTCCGACGTGCGATTCGAGATTATAACCTACAATCGAGTGATGTTGTTTCCGAACGTTCATAAACATTAAAATTTGTGATCACCGATACACTTTTGTGCGAATCGACACAAATTAACAAGGTTCACTGACATTTCGTTCTGAATAGCTTTCCGATGTGCGAATCGAGATAATACATTACAATCGAGTGATGTCGTTTCCGAACGTTCATAAACGTGAAAATTGGAGATCACCGATACACTTTTGTGTGAATCGATACATTTTATCAACATTCACTGACATTTCGAACAGAACAGCTTTCCGACGTGCGATTCGAGATCATAACCTACAATCGAGTGATGTCGTTTCCGCACGTTCATAGACATGAAAATTTGTGATCACCGATACACTTTTGTGCGATTCGATACGAATTAACAAGGTTCACTGACATTTTGTTCTGAATAGCTTTCCGATGTGCGAATCGAGATAATACATTACAATCGAGTGATGTCGTTTCCGAACGTTCATAAACGTGAAAATTGGAGATCACCGATACACTTTTGTGTGAATCGATACATTTTATCAACATTCACTGACATTTCGAACAGAACAGCTTTCCGACGTGCGATTCGAGATTATAACCTACAATCGAGTGATGTCGTTTCCGAACGTTCATAAACATGGAAATTTGTGATCACCGATACACTTTTGTGCGAATCGATACAAATTAACAACGTTCACTGTCATTTCGTTCTGAATCGCTTTCCGACGTGTAATGATCTCGAATCGCACGTCGGAAAGCGATGCTAGTCGAAATGTCAGTGAATGTTGTTAAATTGTATCGATTCACACAAAAGTGTATCGGTGATCACCGTTCTTAATGTTTATGATCGTTCGGAAACGACATCACTCAATTCTAAGGTATGATCTCGAATCGCACGTTGGAAAGCTGTTCTGTTCGAAATGTCAGTGAATGTTGTTAAATTGTATCGATTCTCGCAAAAATGTATCGGTTATCACCGTTCTTCATGTTTATGAACGTTCGGAAACGACATCACTCGATCCTAAGGTATGATCTCGAATCGCACGTCGGAAAGCTGTTCAGTTCGAAATGTCAGTGAATCTTGTTAATTTTTATCGATATACTCGAAAGTGTATCGGTGATCACCAATTTTCATGTTCAGGCACGTTCGGAAACGACATCACTCGATTGTAAGGTATGATCTCCAATCGCACGTCGGAAAGCTGTTCTGTTCGAAATGTCAGTGAATGTAGTTAAATTGTATCGTTTCACACAAAAGTGTACCGGTGATCACCAATTTTCATGTTCATGAACGTTCGGAAACGACATCACTCGATTGTAAGGTATGATCTCGAATCGCACGTGGGAATCTGATTTTGTTCGAAATGTCAGTGAATCTTCTTGATTTGTTGCGATTCTCACAAAAATCTATCGGCGATCACCGTTCTTCATGTTTATGAACGTTCGGAAACAAAAACACTCGATTGTAAGCTGTGATCGCGATTCGCACATCGGAAAGCGATTCAGAACGAAATGTCAGTGAAACTGGTTAATTTGTGTCGATTCACACAAAAGTGTATCGGTGATCACCAATTTTCATGTTCATGAACGTTCGGAAACGACATCACTCCATTGTAATGTATGATCTCGAATCGCACGTCGGAAAGCTGTTCTGTTCGAAATGTCAGTGAATCTTGTTAATTTTTATCGATTTACACAAAAGTGTATCGGTGATCACCAATTTTCACGTTTATGAACGTTCGGAAACGACACCACTCGATTGTAAGGTGTGATCTAGAATCGCACGTGGGAATCTGATTTTGTTCGAAATGTCAGTGAATCTTCTTGATTTGTTGCAATTCTCACAAAAATCTATCGGTGATCACCGTTCTTCATGTTTATGAACGTTCGGAAACGACAACACTCGATTGTAAGCTGTGATCGCGATTCGCACATCGGAAAGCGATTCAGAACGAAATGTCAGTGAATCTGGTTAATTTGTGTCGATTCACACAAAAGTGTATAGGTGATCACCGTTCTTCATGTTCATGAACGTTCGGAAACGACATCACTCGATTGTAAGGTATGATCTCGAATCGCACGTCGGAAAGCTGTTCTGTTCGAAATGTCAGTGAATGTTGTTAAATTGTATCGATTCACACAAAAGTGTATCGGTGATCACCAATTTTCACGTTTATGAACGTTCCGAAATGACATCACTCGATTGTAAGTTATGATCTCGGATCGCACGTCGGAAAGCTGTTCTGTTCGAAATGTCAGTGAATGTTGTTAAATTGTATAGATTCACACAAAAGTGTATCGGTGATCACCAATTTGCACGTTTATGAACGTTCGGAAACGACATCACTCGATTGTAATTTATGATCTCGAATTGAAATGTCATTGAATATTGTTAATTTGTCATGAATTGAACAAAAATTTTATTGGTGATCACCAACTTCATGTTTATGAACGTTCGGAAACGTTTTCATCGCTCGTTTGTCAGTTCAGATCTCAATTGGCCCTTCGGATTGCGATACTAAATGTCTGTAAAATTGTTGATATGTGACGTTTATCGGTGACCGTTTCCAATCTTTCATAAACATGAAAATAGGTAATCAGCGATAATCTTTTCTGTTAATCGTTACAAATCAACAATTTTTTCCGACATTTCTATCAGAATCGCAATCCGAGATGCGATTCGAGACCGGAACTGACAATCGAACGATGTCGTTTCTGAACGTTCACAAATATGAAAATTGGTGATCACAAATAAATTTTTGTGAGAATCGCTACAAATTATCAAGATTCACTGACAATTCGAACAGAATCGGTTTCCGACGTGCGATTCGAGATCATAACTTACAATCGAGTGATGTCGTCTCCGAAAGTTCGTATACATGAAAAACGGTGATCACGATAAACTTTTTGTTCAAGTCATCACAAATTAACAAGATTCTATGACATTTCGAACAGAATCGCTTTCTGACGTGCGATTTGAGATCATAATTTACAATCGAGTTATGTCGTTTCCGAACGTGCATAAACATGAAAATTGGTGAACACGGATTTACTTTTGTGTGAATCGATAGAAATTAACAAGTTTCACTGACATTTCGTTCTCAATCGCTTTCCGATGTGGTGATCGAGATCATAACTTACAATCGAGTGATATCGTTTTCGAACCATCATAAACGTGAAAATTGGAGATCACCGATACACTTTTGTGTGAATCGATACAATTTAACAACATTCACTGACATTTCGAAAAGAGCAGCTTTTCGATGTGCGATTCGATATCATAACTTACAATCGAGTGATGTCGTTTCCGACCGTTCATAAAAGTGAAAATTGGAGATCACCGATACACTTTTGTGTGAATCGATTCAATTTAACAACATTCACTGACATTTCGAACAGAACAGCTTTCCGACGTGCGATTCGAGATCATAACCTACAATCGAGTGATGTCGTTTCCGAACGTTCATAAACATGAAAATTTGTGATCACCAATACACTTTTGTGCGAATCGATGGAAATTAACAGGATTCACTGACATTTCGTTCTGAATCGCTTTCCGATGTGCGAATCGAGATAATACATTTCAATCGAGTGATGTCGTTTCCGAACGTTCATAAACGTGAAAATTGGAGTTCACCGATACACTTTTGTGTGAATCGATACATTTTATCAACATTCACTGACATTTCGAACAGAACAGCTTTCCGACGTGCGATTCGAGATCATAACCTACAATCGACTGATGTCGTTTCCGTACGTTCATAAACATGAAAATTTGTGATCACCGATACACTTTTGTGCGAATCGATACAAATTAACAAGGTTCACGGACATTTCGTTCTGAATAGCTTTCCGATGTGCGAATCGAGATAATACATTACAATCGAGTGATGTCGTTTCCGAACGTTCATAAACGTGAAAATTGGAGATCACCGATACACTTTTGTGTGAATCGATACATTTTTTCAACATTCACTGACATTTCGAACAGAACCACTTTCCGACGTGCGATTCGAGATTATAACCTACAATCGAGTGATGTCGTTTCCGAACGTTCATAGATATGAAAATTTGTGATCACCGATACACTTTTGTGCGATTCGATACAAATTAACAAGGTTCACTGACATTTCGTTCTGAATAGCTTTCCGATGTGCGAATCGAGATAATACATTACAATCGAGTGATGCCGTTTCCGAACGTTCATAAACGTGAAAATTGGAGATCACCGATACACTTTTGTGTGAATCGATACATTTTATCAACATTCACTGACATTTCGAACAGAACAGCCTTCCGACGTGCGATTCGAGATTATAACCTACAATCGAGTGATGTCGTTTCCGAACGTTCATAAACATGAAAATTTGTGATCACCGATACACTTTAGTGCGAATCGATACAAATTAACAACGTTCACTGTCATTTCGTTCTGAATCGCTTTCCGACGTGTAATGATCTCGAATCGCACGTCGGAAAGCGATGCTAGTCGAAATGTCAGTGAATGTTGTTAAATTGTGTTACGTCCTAGGGTCTCCACCATCGTGTTGGCTGGTATGTATCTGTAACATAAAGAAAATATATTTAAAATTGCCGCTTAAAAAATAAAATTTATTATTGGAAATAATAGTGACCAACATAGAAAGGCGAAAATAACTTTTAAGGAGCGCTATAGTTCAGTAAACGCTATAGTATGTAGACTAGCGAGCCCCGCGCGCAACTGACCTGCCTCACGGAGCCCGAGCGCCCGATGAGTCATCACTCAGCGCTCTCGAAATTTCAATTTTCATTAACTAACAATAATCGACTTAGAGCATTTTTAACAATTGGAACGTGTTTCTTATGAAAAGAGCTTTATTTTGATACCTCACACGGGTACCTTTTAATCATTTTTACCAAATATCAAAAGTTAACAATTTCAAATTTCATTAACTAACAATTTTACAGTTATCTAAATTTTAACGCTACGAGCGTGTTCTAGATCAAAATCCCTTTCAAATGAATACTCGCACGACCATTTTGCAATAATTCTTCTGTGAGTTATCAATTCGCGGAAAAACCGCGAATAACCGCGAATTACCGCGAATCGTCCAAAAACGTCGAAAATCAAGTTCCAAACGATTAGATTCAATAGCAAAGACCGTAATAAGTAACTTGGGTGCTTTTTACAACTTTTCCGAAACATAAAAATTTAACAATATTTAATTTCATTAATTAACAATTATGTGGATAAATTATCTCTGTTACTCTCAAACGATAGGGAATTCAATGCCCTTTAAAATGATTACAAACTCGACCACTTTACACAAATATTTCGCTGATATACCAATTCGCGGGTTAACCGCGAAAAACCGCGGAAAACCGCGGATCACCCAAAACACATCAAAAACTCAGGAAATCAATGGGATTTCATAGCAAGGCGACATAGGACACAGTTCAAAAGCGATTGACACATTTTTAAGCATATAAACAATAATTGTTAATAAATAAACAAATTTCGTTACAAACAAATTATCTTTATTTTCAATCAAGAAACACAAATATATGTATATGGGGAACAGAAACGCTTATTTCGCTATTTCTATCGAGGTATATGAGTATATAAGGTTTATACATAAGTTAAAGTATATATAGATACGTGTGGACATGTATGTACATAGACTCGCTAAAACGCTTCTTATATAATGCTTAGGCTACGATATAAATTCACATAGGTGAATCTCTGGAACACTTATTTACAAAAACTGCAAATGCATTTCCGGTCCGAAAGCATATTTTTATACAAATAAAATAATAATAATTCACCCACTCGCAGAGGATAAATCTCGTATTGATTATTGTCATCAGAAAATCCGCGAGGTGAAACCCGATATCTTCATCCGGCGTAGCGCGACAGTACAGCCTATCAAAAGAATTAATTACGCGAATTCACGCACAAACAAAACTAAATAATTCTTCTTTCCAAACTTACCAAAATTCATACGTCGACACTCGTCAACCCTGACCCTTCACTCGAGTCCTTTTTTATGACCCTTTCTTTCCAATTTTTTCGAGGGTTTTTCCCAGCGAAAAGAAAGGACTCTAGAAAAACTTCTCAAGAGTCTCTTAGGCGAAGTCACGCACGTGCCAGATGTGACAGTCCTCGTCAAAACGCTGTACAAAACTTCCTGGAAAACGCACAGAAAAATAAATTGTTAAATGTTAAACAATAAAAGAAAGTATGTAGAAAACGTACACTTACCGATGAAACTTCGCTGCGCTCCGTCCAAATCGTTGTAAACACCCGTAGAGATCCTGCGATCAAAATAATATTTATAAAATAACGAAATAATTAATTAAATAAGCAATAATTGTACTTACCAAACTCGAAATGTTATCACCGTCGAATCCAGAAGAACCTGAAAATAGAAAATGGCAATCAATCAATAAAATAAACATCGATTCGTAATCAATTAATAAACAACCAATTAATTGTTATAAGAAGAAATTAAATATACTTACACACCCGTTGTATCCAGAGAAAACCTAGAAACAATAATGAGATAATAATCTTACAATGAATAGTAAATAAGAATGTAAAATCAATAATTATTTAACTGAAGTTAATTAATTATTGATAAATAAAATATAACGAAAATGTACTTACCTTAAAATTAAGCTGAAAATAAATGTAAAATTAATGATTAATTAAACTGGTTTTAAATAATCAATAATTACGAGTTAAACGAATTTATAAAGTATATAGAAACAGTATATAAGAGTCACGGATACTCACTTTATTTGTGTGCGCCAACCAACACCGAGACGCCCGGCCTCACCGATACTCCAACGGGACGCTGCTATTTAAGAGCGCAGGCGCGCCGCACTCATCTGTTCTCGAATCTCTCCCCAGCAAGCCAGTCGAACTCCGGCCGAGAGCGAGCACGGATACTCCCGCAGAGCAGCTGAAAATCGAATAGTTTTTAATAAGTTTTTAAAGTTCTCGAATCTCTCCACAGCTAGCCAGTCGAACTCCGGCCGAGAGCGAGCACGGATACTCCCGCAGAGCAGCTGAAAATCGAAAAGTTTTTAATAAGTTTTTAAAGTTCTTTTTCGTACAAGTTAATCGTACAAGTTTATTTTAATTTTGTAACATCGCAACTTAAAAGTTTGTAACAATACATAAGTGTAAAAAGGGTGAAAAGTGTTTAAAATAATCATTCAAATCATCCTTAAACCCTCGTTGAGTAATTTCCACCGAATCTCGCGATTAATTAACAATTTATTTCCGTTGAGTAATTTCCACCGAATCTCGCGATTAATTAACAATTTATTTCCGCTGAGCAATTTCCACCGAATCTCGCGATTAATTAACAATTTATTTCCGTTGAGTAATTTCCACCGAAACTCGCGATAATTCGAAATCATTTCTTTCGTTCGAGTATTTTTTCACCGAAACTCGCGAATTATTATCATCAATTTTCTTCGAGTGATTTTTCCATTCTTTTCCTCGAGAATTAATATTTCTTAATTCGATAAAATCGAGTCTAATTATTTTTCTCGAATTATAAATTTTCACGAGTTATTTTCATCAAGATTAACTAGAGTCTCAACTTCATGTTTTACAAAACTCGTGTTCATTACTGAACGAATTTATTAATTTTCATTCTCTCTTTTATCTAACATTGTAAATTATTTGAAACGTGGCATCATTTAATTTCATTTTCGTGCCTTAATTCAGCGATAAACCTGCGGATTTATTTCCTTTATAATCTGGCATATTTCTTTTATTCAATCTCTCAGTTGAATAATTAATTCAAGTTTTTGCATACGATTCTTTTTGTGCTAGACTCAGGCACGTTAGATCGTATTTTAAATTCCTTCATTTGTATCGTTCGGTGCTGGAGAATTTGGCACGCCGATACATATTTCTATCTCTCTCTCTCTTTCTCATTGTTCTGTGCTGGAGAATTTGGCACGCCAACGAGATTTCTATCTCTCTCTCTCCTCCTCATTGTTCTGTGCTGGAGAATTTGGCACGTCAACGAGATTTCTTTCTCTTTTCTATCCTTTAAACAAACTTGAATTAATTATCGAAATATAAATTTAATTATGAAATTCTCTTATTATGCCTAGACGTCGAGGAGGCGTTAAATTTCAAATCCGCCGGGCTATCGCACGTGCCTGTAACAGACCCGCTCTAAACCGCGGTAATAATAAATCGTGGGTGAAAACATTGTGCAAAGCCACTCAACACTCACAGCTATCTGAAAACTCTGGTGTCGAATATCCGAACGATATTATTTATAATTTGGTGTTAAAATCGGGTCCGAGTAAAATTCGCGTCGTTTCCGACGTTATCATTCGGAAGAGCATCTTCATTATCGACCCTAATTCGCCATACTCATTGGGACGTTTGGTCGGTTCATCGATCTTCACTCAACGAGAGGAGTACAATCCCGATTGTGAAAACATCTCGGAGGCATCGACCGTTTCCCGACCATCAACACCAATCGACATCGAAGTAATAACAATCGATTAACTCATCCGTCGAAGAATAACTAAACGGTAAGTGAGTTTTATTTTATTTTTATTCTGAAAAGGTCATCCGGTAAATATCTCACGAGCATAGGTTTCGGTCCTGAGGGGGAAAATCTCACCTTCTCAAATACGAGATCTAAAATAAGTCTACGCGTCGTACCCCGTGTATCATTTTTCTGGACAAATAAATTCTTCCGGTTACCGACCCTCGAGCATACTGCTGACGGTAATTCAGTCTGTATCAATTCAATCGGTCAAGTAGAGTTCCACATTTCCAGCAGTCGGTAAATTAACCAACCGCGACCAGGGTAAATCCCTGTCATACCAAGCGGGCTGCTCTAAAAAGTTTCTCTCTTACCGTCCGTAGCCGTGAATCGTATTGTCAGTATTTCGTTAGATAATTTGTCTCTCTCTAAAAATCCGGGCATTAAACCACACGACGTAACAGTATTATCTCGATTCGCACATCGGAAAGCTATTTAGAACGAAATGTCAATGAACCTTGTTAATTTGTATCGATTCGCACAAAAGTGTATCGGTGATCACAAATTTTCATGTTTATGAACGTACGGAAACGACATCAGTCGATTGTAGGTTATGATCTCGAATCGCACGTCGGAAAGCTGTTCTGTTCGAAATGTCAGTGAATGTTGATAAAATGTATCGATTCACACAAAAGTGTATCGGTGATCTCCAATTTTCACGTTTATGAACGTTCGGAAACGACATCACTCGATTGTAATGTATTATCTCGATTCGCACATCGGAAAGCTATTCAGAACGAAATGTCAGTGAACCTTGTTAATTTGTATCGATTCGCACAAAAGTGTATCGGTGATCACAAATTTTAATGTTTATGAACGTTCGGAAACGACATCACTCGATTGTAGGTTATAATCTCGAATCGCACGTCGGAAAGCTGTTCTGTTCGAAATGTCAGTGAATGTTGATAAAATGTATCGATTCACACAAAAGTGTATCGGTGATCTGCAATTTTCACGTTTATGAACGTTCGAAAACGACATCACTCGATTGTAATGTATTATCTCGATTCGCACATCGGAAAGCTATTCAGAACGAAATGTCAGTGAACCTTGTTAATTCGTATCGAATCGCACAAAAGTGTATCGGTGATCACAAATTTTCATGTCTATGAACGTTCGGAAACGACATCACTCGATTGTAGGTTATGATCTCGAATCGCACGTCGGAAAGCTGTTCTGTTCGAAATGTCAGTGAATGTTGATAAAATGTATCGATTCACACAAAAGTGTATCGGTGAACTCCAATTTTCACGTTTATGAACGTTCGGAAACGACATCACTCGATTATTATCTCGATTCGCACATCGGAAAGCGATTCAGAACGAAATGTCAGTGAATCCTGTTAATTTCCATCGATTCGCACAAAAGTGAATTGGTGATCACAAATTTTCATGTTTATGAACGTTCGGAAACGACATCACTCGATTGTAGGTTATGATCTCGAATCGCACGTCGGAAAGCTGTTCTGTTCGAAATGTCCGTGAATGTTGTTAAATTGAATCGATTCACACAAAAGTGTATCGGTGATCTCCAATTTCCACGTTTATGAACGGTCGGAAACGACATCACTCGATTGTAAGTTATGATATCGAATCGCACATCGACAAGCTGCTCTTTTCGAAATGTCAGTGAATGTTGTTAAATTGTATCGATTCACACAAAAGTGTATCGGTGATCTCCAATTTTCACGTTTATGAACGTTCGGAAACGACATCACTCGATTGTAATGTATTATCTCGATTCGCACATCGGAAAGCTATTCAGAACGAAATGTCCGTGAACCTTGTTAATTTGTATCGATTCGCACAAAAGTGTATCGGTGATCACAAATTTTCATGTTTATGAACGTACGGAAACGACATCAGTCGATTGTAGGTTATGATCTCGAATCGCACGTCGGAAAGCTGTTCTGTTCGAAATGTCAGTGAATGTTGATAAAATGTATCGATTCACACAAAAGTGTATCGGTGAACTCCAATTTTCACGTTTATGAACGTTCGGAAACGACATCACTCGATTGTAATGTATTATCTCGATTCGCTCATCGGAAAGCGATTCAGAACGAAATGTCAGTGAATCCTGTTAATTTCCATCGATTCGCACAAAAGTGTATTGGTGATCACAAATTTTCATGTTTATGAACGTTCGGAAACGACATCACTCGATTGTAGGTTATGATCTCGAATCGCACGTCGGAAAGCTGTTCTGTTCGAAATGTCAGTGAATGTTGTTAAATTGAATCGATTCACACAAAAGTGTATCGGTGATCTCCAATTTTCACGTTTATGAACGGTCGGAAACGACATCACTCGATTGTAAGTTATCATATCGAATCGCACATCGAAAAGCTGCTCTTTTCGAAATGTCAGTGAACGTTGTTAAATTGTATCGATTCACACAAAAGTGTATCGGTGATCTCCAATTTTCACGTTTATGATGGTTCGGAAACGATATCACTCGATTGTAAGTTATGATCTCGATCACCACTTCGGAAAGCGATTGAGAACGAAATGTCAGTGAATCTTGTTAATTTCTATCGATTCACACAAAAGTGAATCCGTGTTCACCAATTTTCATGTTTATGCACGTTCGGAAACGACATAACTCGATTGTAAGTTATGATCTCAAATCGCACGTCGGAAACCGATTCTGTTCGAATTGTCAGTGAATCTTGATAATTTGTAGCGATTCTCACAAAAATTTATTTGTGATCACCAATTTTCATATTTGTGAACGTTCAGAAACGACATCGTTCGATTGTCAGTTCCGGTCTCGAATCGCATCTCGGATTGCGATTCTGATAGAAATGTCGGAAAAAATTGTTGATTTGTAACGATTAACAGAAAAGATTATCGCTGATTACCTATTTTCATGTTTATGAAAGATTGGAAACGGTCACCGATAAACGTCACATATCAACAATTTTACAGACATTTAGTATCGCAATCCGAAGGGCCATTTGAGATCTGAACTGACAATCGAGCGATGAAAACGTTTCCGAACGTTCATAAACATGAAGTTGGTGATCACCAATAAAATTTTTGTTCAATTCATGACAAATTAACAATATTCAATGACATTTCGATTCGAGATCATAAATTACAATCGAGTGATGTCGTTTCCGAACGTTCATAAACGTGCAAATTGGTGATCACCGATACACTTTTGTGTGAATCTATACAATTTAACAACATTCACTGACATTTCGAACAGAACAGCTTTCCGACGTGCGATCCGAGATCATAACTTACAATCGAGTGATGTCATTTCGGAACGTTCATAAACGTGAAAATTGGTGATCACCGATACACTTTTGTGTGAATCGATACAATTTAACAACATTCACTGACATTTCGAACAGAACAGCTTTCCGACGTGCGATTCGAGATCATACCTTACAATCGAGTGATGTCGTTTCCGAACGTTCCTGAACATGAAAATTGGTGATCACCGATACACTTTTGTGTAAATCGATACAATTTAACAACATTCACTGACATTTCGAACAGAACAGCTTTCCAACGTGCGATTCGAGATCATACCTTAGAATTGAGCGATGTCGTTTCCGAACGTTCATAAACATTAAGAACGGTGATCACCGATACACTTTTGTGTGAATCGATACAATTTAACAACATTCACTGACATTTCGACTAGCATCGCTTTCCGACGTGCGATTCGAGATCATTACACGTCGGAAAGCGATTCAGAACGAAATAACAGTGAACGTTGTTAATTTGTATCGATTCGCACAAAAGTGTATCGGTGATCACAAATTTTCATGTTTATGAACGTTCGGAAACGACATCACTCGATTGTAGGTTATAATCTCGAATCGCACGTCGGAAAGCTGTTCTGTTCGAAATGTCAGTGAATGTTGATAAAATGTATCGATTCACACAAAAGTGTATCGGTGATCTCCAATTTTCACGTTTATGAACGTTCGGAAACGACATCACTCGATTGTAATGTATTATCTCGATTCGCACATCGGAAAGCTATTTAGAACGAAATGTCAATGAACCTTGTTAATTTGTATCGATTCGCACAAAAGTGTATCGGTGATCACAAATTTTCATGTTTACGAACGTACGGAAACGACATCAGTCGATTGTAGGTTATAATCTCGAATCGCACGTCGGAAAGCTGTTCTGTTCGAAATGTCAGTGAATGTTGATACAATGTATCGATTCACACAAAAGTGTATCGGTGATCTCCAATTTTCACGTTTATGAACGTTCGGAAACGACATCACTCGATTGTAATGTATTATCTCGATTCGCACATCGGAAAGCTATTCAGAACGAAATGTCCGTGAACCTTGTTAATTTGTATCGATTCGCACAAAAGTGTATCGGTGATCACAAATTTTCATGTTTATGAACGTACGGAAACGACATCAGTCGATTGTAGGTTATGATCTCGAATCGCACGTCGGAAAGCTGTTCTGTTCGAAATGTCAGTGAATGTTGATAAAATGTATCGATTCACACAAAAGTGTATCGGTGAACTCCAATTTTCACGTTTATGAACGTTCGGAAACGACATCACTCGATTGTAATGTATTATCTCGATTCGCTCATCGGAAAGCGATTCAGAACGAAATGTCAGTGAATCCTGTTAATTTCCATCGATTCGCACAAAAGTGTATTGGTGATCACAAATTTTCATGTTTATGAACGTTCGGAAACGACATCACTCGATTGTAGGTTATGATCTCGAATCGCACGTCGGAAAGCTGTTCTGTTCGAAATGTCAGTGAATGTTGTTAAATTGAATCGATTCACACAAAAGTGTATCGGTGATCTCCAATTTTCACGTTTATGAACGGTCGGAAACGACATCACTCGATTGTAAGTTATGATATCGAATCGCACATCGAAAAGCTGCTCTTTTCGAAATGTCAGTGAACGTTGTTAAATTGTATCGATTCACACAAAAGTGTATCGGTGATCTCCAATTTTCACGTTTATGATGGTTCGGAAACGATATCACTCGATTGTAAGTTATGATATCGATCACCACTTCGGAAAGCGATTGAGAACGAAATGTCAGTGAATCTTGTTAATTTCTATCGATTCACACAAAAGTGAATCCGTGTTCACCAATTTTCATGTTTATGCACGTTCGGAAACGACATAACTCGATTGTAAGTTATGATCTCAAATCGCACGTCGGAAACCGATTCTGTTCGAATTGTCAGTGAATCTTGATAATTTGTAGCGATTCTCACAAAAATTTATTTGTGATCACCAATTTTCATATTTGTGAACGTTCAGAAACGACATCGTTCGATTGTCAGTTCCGGTCTCGAATCGCATCTCGGATTGCGATTCTGATAGAAATGTCGGAAAAAATTGTTGATTTGTAACGATTAACAGAAAAGATTATCGCTGATTACCTATTTTCATGTTTATGAAAGATTGGAAACGGTCACCGATAAACGTCACATATCAACAATTTTACAGACATTTAGTATCGCAATCCGAAGGGCCATTTGAGATCTGAACTGACAATCGAGCGATGAAAACGTTTCCGAACGTTCATAAACATGAAGTTGGTGATCACCAATAAAATTTTTGTTCAATTCATGACAAATTAACAATATTCAATGACATTTCGATTCGAGATCATAAATTACAATCGAGTGATGTCGTTTCCGAACGTTCATAAACGTGCAAATTGGTGATCACCGATACACTTTTGTGTGAATCTATACAATTTAACAACATTCACTGACATTTCGAACAGAACAGCTTTCCGACGTGCGATCCGAGATCATAACTTACAATCGAGTGATGTCATTTCGGAACGTTCATAAACGTGAAAATTGGTGATCACCGATACACTTTTGTGTGAATCGATACAATTTAACAACATTCACTGACATTTCGAACAGAACAGCTTTCCGACGTGCGATTCGAGATCATACCTTACAATCGAGTGATGTCGTTTCCGAACGTTCCTGAACATGAAAATTGGTGATCACCGATACACTTTTGTGTAAATCGATACAATTTAACAACATTCACTGACATTTCGAACAGAACAGCTTTCCAACGTGCGATTCGAGATCATACCTTAGAATTGAGCGATGTCGTTTCCGAACGTTCATAAACATTAAGAACGGTGATCACCGATACACTTTTGTGTGAATCGATACAATTTAACAACATTCACTGACATTTCGACTAGCATCGCTTTCCGACGTGCGATTCGAGATCATTACACGTCGGAAAGCGATTCAGAACGAAATAACAGTGAACGTTGTTAATTTGTATCGATTCGCACAAAAGTGTATCGGTGATCACAAATTTTCATGTTTATGAACGTTCGGAAACGACATCACTCGATTGTAGGTTATAATCTCGAATCGCACGTCGGAAAGCTGTTCTGTTCGAAATGTCAGTGAATGTTGATAAAATGTATCGATTCACACAAAAGTGTATCGGTGATCTCCAATTTTCACGTTTATGAACGTTCGGAAACGACATCACTCGATTGTAATGTATTATCTCGATTCGCACATCGGAAAGCTATTTAGAACGAAATGTCAATGAACCTTGTTAATTTGTATCGATTCGCACAAAAGTGTATCGGTGATCACAAATTTTCATGTTTACGAACGTACGGAAACGACATCAGTCGATTGTAGGTTATAATCTCGAATCGCACGTCGGAAAGCTGTTCTGTTCGAAATGTCAGTGAATGTTGATACAATGTATCGATTCACACAAAAGTGTATCGGTGATCTCCAATTTTCACGTTTATGAACGTTCGGAAACGACATCACTCGATTGTAATGTATTATCTCGATTCGCACATCGGAAAGCTATTTAGAACGAAATGTCAATGAACCTTGTTAATTTGTATCGATTCGCACAAAAGTGTATCGGTGATCACAAATTTTCATGTTTACGAACGTACGGAAACGACATCAGTCGATTGTAGGTTATGATCTCGAATCGCACGTCGGAAAGCTGTTCTGTTCGAAATGTCAGTGAATGTTGATAAAATGTATCGATTCACACAAAAGTGTATCGGTGATCTCCAATTTTCACGTTTATGAAGGTTCGGAAACGACATCACTCGATTGTAATGTATTATCTCGATTCGCACATCGGAAAGCGATTCAGAACGAAATGTCAGTGAATCCTGTTAATTTCCATCGATTCGCACAAAAGTGTATTGGTGATCACAAATTTTCATGTTTATGAACGTTCGGAAACGACATCACTCGATTGTAGGTTATGATCTCGAATCGCACGTCGGAAAGCTGTTCTGTTCGAAATGTCAGTGAATGTTGTTAAATTGAATCGATTCACACAAAAGTGTATCGGTGATCTCCAATTTTCACGTTTATGAACGGTCGGAAACGACATCACTCGATTGTAAGTTATGATATCGAATCGCACATCGAAAAGCTGCTCTTTTCGAAATGTCAGTGAACGTTGTTAAATTGTATCGATTCACACAAAAGTGTATCGGTGATCTCCAATTTTCACGTTTATGATGGTTCGGAAACGATATCACTCGATTGTAAGTTATGATCTCGATCACCACTTCGGAAAGCGATTGAGAACGAAATGTCAGTGAATCTTGTTAATTTCTATCGATTCACACAAAAGTGAATCCGTGTTCACCAATTTTCATGTTTATGCACGTTCGGAAACGACATAACTCGATTGTAAGTTATGATCTCAAATCGCACGTCGGAAACCGATTCTGTTCGAATTGTCAGTGAATCTTGATAATTTGTAGCGATTCTCACAAAAATTTATTTGTGATCACCAATTTTCATATTTGTGAACGTTCAGAAACGACATCGTTCGATTGTCAGTTCCGGTCTCGAATCGCATCTCGGATTGCGATTCTGATAGAAATGTCGGAAAAAATTGTTGATTTGTAACGATTAACAGAAAAGATTATCGCTGATTACCTATTTTCATGTTTATGAAAGATTGGAAACGGTCACCGATAAACGTCACATATCAACAATTTTACAGACATTTAGTATCGCAATCCGAAGGGCCATTTGAGATCTGAACTGACAATCGAGCGATGAAAACGTTTCCGAACGTTCATAAACATGAAGTTGGTGATCACCAATAAAATTTTTGTTCAATTCATGACAAATTAACAATATTCAATGACATTTCGATTCGAGATCATAAATTACAATCGAGTGATGTCGTTTCCGAACGTTCATAAACGTGCAAATTGGTGATCACCGATACACTTTTGTGTGAATCTATACAATTTAACAACATTCACTGACATTTCGAACAGAACAGCTTTCCGACGTGCGATCCGAGATCATAACTTACAATCGAGTGATGTCATTTCGGAACGTTCATAAACGTGAAAATTGGTGATCACCGATACACTTTTGTGTGAATCGATACAATTTAACAACATTCACTGACATTTCGAACAGAACAGCTTTCCGACGTGCGATTCGAGATCATACCTTACAATCGAGTGATGTCGTTTCCGAACGTTCCTGAACATGAAAATTGGTGATCACCGATACACTTTTGTGTAAATCGATACAATTTAACAACATTCACTGACATTTCGAACAGAACAGCTTTCCAACGTGCGATTCGAGATCATACCTTAGAATTGAGCGATGTCGTTTCCGAACGTTCATAAACATTAAGAACGGTGATCACCGATACACTTTTGTGTGAATCGATACAATTTAACAACATTCACTGACATTTCGACTAGCATCGCTTTCCGACGTGCGATTCGAGATCATTACACGTCGGAAAGCGATTCAGAACGAAATAACAGTGAACGTTGTTAATTTGTATCGATTCGCACAAAAGTGTATCGGTGATCACAAATTTTCATGTTTATGAACGTTCGGAAACGACATCACTCGATTGTAGGTTATAATCTCGAATCGCACGTCGGAAAGCTGTTCTGTTCGAAATGTCAGTGAATGTTGATAAAATGTATCGATTCACACAAAAGTGTATCGGTGATCTCCAATTTTCACGTTTATGAACGTTCGGAAACGACATCACTCGATTGTAATGTATTATCTCGATTCGCACATCGGAAAGCTATTTAGAACGAAATGTCAATGAACCTTGTTAATTTGTATCGATTCGCACAAAAGTGTATCGGTGATCACAAATTTTCATGTTTACGAACGTACGGAAACGACATCAGTCGATTGTAGGTTATAATCTCGAATCGCACGTCGGAAAGCTGTTCTGTTCGAAATGTCAGTGAATGTTGATACAATGTATCGATTCACACAAAAGTGTATCGGTGATCTCCAATTTTCAGGTTTATGAACGTTCGGAAACGACATCACTCGATTGTAATGTATTATCTCGATTCGCACATCGGAAAGCTATTCAGAACGAAATGTCCGTGAACCTTGTTAATTTGTATCGATTCGCACAAAAGTGTATCGGTGATCACAAATTTTCATGTTTATGAACGTACGGAAACGACATCAGTCGATTGTAGGTTATGATCTCGAATCGCACGTCGGAAAGCTGTTCTGTTCGAAATGTCAGTGAATGTTGATAAAATGTATCGATTCACACAAAAGTGTATCGGTGAACTCCAATTTTCACGTTTATGAACGTTCGGAAACGACATCACTCGATTGTAATGTATTATCTCGATTCGCTCATCGGAAAGCGATTCAGAACGAAATGTCAGTGAATCCTGTTAATTTCCATCGATTCGCACAAAAGTGTATTGGTGATCACAAATTTTCATGTTTATGAACGTTCGGAAACGACATCACTCGATTGTAGGTTATGATCTCGAATCGCACGTCGGAAAGCTGTTCTGTTCGAAATGTCAGTGAATGTTGTTAAATTGAATCGATTCACACAAAAGTGTATCGGTGATCTCCAATTTTCACGTTTATGAACGGTCGGAAACGACATCACTCGATTGTAAGTTATGATATCGAATCGCACATCGAAAAGCTGCTCTTTTCGAAATGTCAGTGAACGTTGTTAAATTGTATCGATTCACACAAAAGTGTATCGGTGATCTCCAATTTTCACGTTAGTGATGGTTCGGAAACGATATCACTCGATTGTAAGTTATGATCTCGATCACCACTTCGGAAAGCGATTGAGAACGAAATGTCAGTGAATCTTGTTAATTTCTATCGATTCACACAAAAGTGAATCCGTGTTCACCAATTTTCATGTTTATGCACGTTCGGAAACGACATAACTCGATTGTAAGTTATGATCTCAAATCGCACGTCGGAAACCGATTCTGTTCGAATTGTCAGTGAATCTTGATAATTTGTAGCGATTCTCACAAAAATTTATTTGTGATCACCAATTTTCATATTTGTGAACGTTCAGAAACGACATCGTTCGATTGTCAGTTCCGGTCTCGAATCGCATCTCGGATTGCGATTCTGATAGAAATGTCGGAAAAAATTGTTGATTTGTAACGATTAACAGAAAAGATTATCGCTGATTACCTATTTTCATGTTTATGAAAGATTGGAAACGGTCACCGATAAACGTCACATATCAACAATTTTACAGACATTTAGTATCGCAATCCGAAGGGCCATTTGAGATCTGAACTGACAATCGAGCGATGAAAACGTTTCCGAACGTTCATAAACATGAAGTTGGTGATCACCAATAAAATTTTTGTTCAATTCATGACAAATTAACAATATTCAATGACATTTCGATTCGAGATCATAAATTACAATCGAGTGATGTCGCTTCCGAACGTTCATAAACGTGCAAATTGGTGATCACCGATACACTTTTGTGTGAATCTATACAATTTAACAACATTCACTGACATTTCGAACAGAACAGCTTTCCGACGTGCGATCCGAGATCATAACTTACAATCGAGTGATGTCATTTCGGAACGTTCATAAACGTGAAAATTGGTGATCACCGATACACTTTTGTGTGAATCGATACAATTTAACAACATTCACTGACATTTCGAACAGAACAGCTTTCCGACGTGCGATTCGAGATCATACCTTACAATCGAGTGATGTCGTTTCCGAACGTTCCTGAACATGAAAATTGGTGATCACCGATACACTTTTGTGTAAATCGATACAATTTAACAACATTCACTGACATTTCGAACAGAACAGCTTTCCAACGTGCGATTCGAGATCATACCTTAGAATTGAGCGATGTCGTTTCCGAACGTTCATAAACATTAAGAACGGTGATCACCGATACACTTTTGTGTGAATCGATACAATTTAACAACATTCACTGACATTTCGACTAGCATCGCTTTCCGACGTGCGATTCGAGATCATTACACGTCGGAAAGCGATTCAGAACGAAATAACAGTGAACGTTGTTAATTTGTATCGATTCGCACAAAAGTGTATCGGTGATCACAAATTTTCATGTTTATGAACGTTCGGAAACGACATCACTCGATTGTAGGTTATAATCTCGAATCGCACGTCGGAAAGCTGTTCTGTTCGAAATGTCAGTGAATGTTGATAAAATGTATCGATTCACACAAAAGTGTATCGGTGATCTCCAATTTTCACGTTTATGAACGTTCGGAAACGACATCACTCGATTGTAATGTATTATCTCGATTCGCACATCGGAAAGCTATTTAGAACGAAATGTCAATGAACCTTGTTAATTTGTATCGATTCGCACAAAAGTGTATCGGTGATCACAAATTTTCATGTTTACGAACGTACGGAAACGACATCAGTCGATTGTAGGTTATAATCTCGAATCGCACGTCGGAAAGCTGTTCTGTTCGAAATGTCAGTGAATGTTGATACAATGTATCGATTCACACAAAAGTGTATCGGTGATCTCCAATTTTCAGGTTTATGAACGTTCGGAAACGACATCACTCGATTGTAATGTATTATCTCGATTCGCACATCGGAAAGCTATTCAGAACGAAATGTCCGTGAACCTTGTTAATTTGTATCGATTCGCACAAAAGTGTATCGGTGATCACAAATTTTCATGTTTATGAACGTACGGAAACGACATCAGTCGATTGTAGGTTATGATCTCGAATCGCACGTCGGAAAGCTGTTCTGTTCGAAATGTCAGTGAATGTTGATAAAATGTATCGATTCACACAAAAGTGTATCGGTGAACTCCAATTTTCACGTTTATGAACGTTCGGAAACGACATCACTCGATTGTAATGTATTATCTCGATTCGCTCATCGGAAAGCGATTCAGAACGAAATGTCAGTGAATCCTGTTAATTTCCATCGATTCGCACAAAAGTGTATTGGTGATCACAAATTTTCATGTTTATGAACGTTCGGAAACGACATCACTCGATTGTAGGTTATGATCTCGAATCGCACGTCGGAAAGCTGTTCTGTTCGAAATGTCAGTGAATGTTGTTAAATTGAATCGATTCACACAAAAGTGTATCGGTGATCTCCAATTTTCACGTTTATGAACGGTCGGAAACGACATCACTCGATTGTAAGTTATGATATCGAATCGCACATCGAAAAGCTGCTCTTTTCGAAATGTCAGTGAACGTTGTTAAATTGTATCGATTCACACAAAAGTGTATCGGTGATCTCCAATTTTCACGTTAGTGATGGTTCGGAAACGATATCACTCGATTGTAAGTTATGATCTCGATCACCACTTCGGAAAGCGATTGAGAACGAAATGTCAGTGAATCTTGTTAATTTCTATCGATTCACACAAAAGTGAATCCGTGTTCACCAATTTTCATGTTTATGCACGTTCGGAAACGACATAACTCGATTGTAAGTTATGATCTCAAATCGCACGTCGGAAACCGATTCTGTTCGAATTGTCAGTGAATCTTGATAATTTGTAGCGATTCTCACAAAAATTTATTTGTGATCACCAATTTTCATATTTGTGAACGTTCAGAAACGACATCGTTCGATTGTCAGTTCCGGTCTCGAATCGCATCTCGGATTGCGATTCTGATAGAAATGTCGGAAAAAATTGTTGATTTGTAACGATTAACAGAAAAGATTATCGCTGATTACCTATTTTCATGTTTATGAAAGATTGGAAACGGTCACCGATAAACGTCACATATCAACAATTTTACAGACATTTAGTATCGCAATCCGAAGGGCCATTTGAGATCTGAACTGACAATCGAGCGATGAAAACGTTTCCGAACGTTCATAAACATGAAGTTGGTGATCACCAATAAAATTTTTGTTCAATTCATGACAAATTAACAATATTCAATGACATTTCGATTCGAGATCATAAATTACAATCGAGTGATGTCGCTTCCGAACGTTCATAAACGTGCAAATTGGTGATCACCGATACACTTTTGTGTGAATCTATACAATTTAACAACATTCACTGACATTTCGAACAGAACAGCTTTCCGACGTGCGATCCGAGATCATAACTTACAATCGAGTGATGTCATTTCGGAACGTTCATAAACGTGAAAATTGGTGATCACCGATACACTTTTGTGTGAATCGATACAATTTAACAACATTCACTGACATTTCGAACAGAACAGCTTTCCGACGTGCGATTCGAGATCATACCTTACAATCGAGTGATGTCGTTTCCGAACGTTCCTGAACATGAAAATTGGTGATCACCGATACACTTTTGTGTAAATCGATACAATTTAACAACATTCACTGACATTTCGAACAGAACAGCTTTCCAACGTGCGATTCGAGATCATACCTTAGAATTGAGCGATGTCGTTTCCGAACGTTCATAAACATTAAGAACGCCGATCACCGATACACTTTTGTGTGAATCGATACAATTTAACAACATTCACTGACATTTCGACTAGCATCGCTTTCCGACGTGCGATTCGAGATCATTACACGTCGGAAAGCGATTCAGAACGAAATGACAGTGAACGTTGTTAATTTGTATCGATTCGCACAAAAGTGTATCGGTGATCACAAATTTTCATGTTTATGAACGTTCGGAAACGACATCACTCGATTGTAATGTATTATCTCGATTCGCACATCGGAAAGCTATTTAGAACGAAATGTCAATGAACCTTGTTAATTTGTATCGATTCGCACAAAAGTGTATCGGTGATCACAAATTTTCATGTTTACGAACGTACGGAAACGACATCAGTCGATTGTAGGTTATGATCTCGAATCGCACGTCGGAAAGCTGTTCTGTTCGAAATGTCAGTGAATGTTGATAAAATGTATCGATTCACACAAAAGTGTATCGGTGATCTCCAATTTTCACGTTTATGAACGTTCGGAAACGACATCACTCGATTGTAATGTATTATCTCGATTCGCACATCGGAAAGCTATTCAGAACGAAATGTCAGTGAACCTTGTTAATTTGTATCGATTCGCACAAAAGGGTATCGGTGATCACAAATTTTAATGTTTATGAACGTTCGGAAACGACATCACTCGATTGTAGGTTATAATCTCGAATCGCACGTCGGAAAGCTGTTCTGTTCGAAATGTCAGTGAATGTTGATAAAATGTATCGATTCACACAAAAGTGTATCGGTGATCTCCAATTTTCACGTTTATGAACGTTCGGAAACGACATCACTCGATTGTAATGTATTATCTCGATTCGCACATCGGGAAGCTATTCAGAACGAAATGTCAGTGAACCTTGTTAATTCGTATCGAATCGCACAAAAGTTTATCGGTGATCACAAATTCTCATGTCTATGAACGTTCGGAAACGACATCACTCGATTGTAGGTTATGATCTCGAATCGCACGTCGGAAAGCTGTTCTGTTCGAAATGTCAGTGAATGTTGATAAAATGTATCGATTCACACAAAAGTGTATCGGTGAACTCCAATTTTCACGTTTATGAACGTTCGGAAACGACATCACTCGATTATTACCTCGATTCGCACATCGGAAAGCGGTTCAGAACGAAATGTCAGTGAATCCTGTTAATTTCCATCGATTCGCACTAAAGTGTATCGGTGATCACAAATTTTCATGTTTATGAACGTTCGGAAACGACATCACTCGATTGTAGGTTATAATCTCGAATCGCACGTCGGAAAGCTGTTCTGTTCGAAATGTCAGTGAATGTTGATAAAATGTATCAATTCACACAAAAGTGTATCGGTGATCTCCAATTTTCACGTTTATGAACGTTCGGAAACGACATCACTCGATTGTAAGTTATGATATCGAATCGCACATCGACAAGCTGCTCTTTTCGAAATGTCAGTGAATGTTGTTAAATTGTATCGATTCACACAAAAGTGTATCGGTGATCTCCAATTTTCACGTTTATGAACGTTCGGAAACGACATCACTCGATTGTAATGTATTATCTCGATTCGCACATCGGAAAGCTATTCAGAACGAAATGTCCGTGAACCTTGTTAATTTGTATCGATTCGCACAAAAGTGTATCGGTGATCACAAATTTTCATGTTTATGAATGTACGGAAACGACATCATTCGATTGTAAGGTATGATCTCGAATCGCACGTGGGAATCTGATTTTGTTCGAAATGTCAGTGAATCTTCTTGATTTGTTGCGATTCTCACAAAAATCTATCGGCGATCACCGTTCTTCATGTTTATGAACGTTCGGAAACAAAAACACTCGATTGTAAGCTGTGATCGCGATTCGCACATCGGAAAGCGATTCAGAACGAAATGTCAGTGAATCTGGTTAATTTGTGTCGATTCACACAAAAGTGTATCGGTGATGACCAATTTTCATGTTCATGAACGTTCGGAAACGACATCACTCGATTGTAAGGTATGATCTCGAATCGCACGTCGGAAAGCTGTTCTGTTCGAAATGTCAGTGAATGTTGTTAAATTGTATCGATTCACACAAAAGTGTATCGGTGATCACCAATTTTCATGTTCATGAACGTTCGGAAACGACATCACTCGATTGTAAGGTATGATCTCGAATCGCTCGTCGGAAGGCTGTTCTGTTCGAAATGTCAGTGAATGTTGTTAAATTGTATCGATTCACACAAAAGTGTATCGGTGATCACCAATTTTCACGTTTATGAACGTTCGGAAACGACACCACTCGATTGTAAGGTGTGATCTCGAATCGCACGTAGGAATCTGATTTTGTTCGAAATGTCAGTGAATCTTCTTGATTTGTTGCGATTCTCACAAAAATCTATCGGTGATCACCGTTCTTCATGTTTATGAACGTTCGGAAACGACAACACTCGATTGTAAGCTGTGATCGCGATTCGCACATCGGAAAGCGATTCAGAACGAAATGTCAGTGAATCTGGTTAATTTGTGTCGATTCACACAAAAGTGTATAGGTGATCACCAATTTTCATGTTCATGAACGTTCGGAAACGACATCACTCGATTGTAAGGTATGATCTCGAATCGCACGTCGGAAAGCTGTTCTGTTCGAAATGTCAGTGAATGTTGTTAAATTGTGTCGATTCACACAAAAGTGTATCGGTGATCACCAATTTTCACGTTTATGAACGTTCGGAAATGACATCACTCGATTGTAAGTTATGATCTCGGATCGCACGTCGGAAAACTGTTCTGTTCGAAATGTCAGTGAAAGTTGTTAAATTGTATAGATTCACACAAAAGTGTATCGGTGATCACCAATTTGCACGTTTATGAACGTTCGGAAACGACATCACTCGATTGTAATTTATGATCTCGAATCGAAATGTCATTGAATATTGTTAATTTTTCATGAATTGAACAAAAATTTTGTTGGTGATCACCAACTTCATGTTTATGAACGTTCGGAAACGTTTTCATCGCTCGATTGCCAGTTCAGATCTCAAATAGCCCTTCGGATTGCAATACTAAATGTCTGTAAAATTGTTGATATGTGACGTTTATCGGTGACCGTTTCCAATCTTTCATAAACATGAAAATAGGTAATCAGCGATAATCTTTTCTGTTAATCGTTACAAATCAACAATTTTTTCCGACATTTCTATCAGAATCGCAATCCGAGATGCGATTCGAGACCGGAACTGACAATCGAACGATGTCGTTTCTGAACGTTCACAAATATGAAAATTGGTGATCACAAATAAACTTTTGTGAGAATCGCTACAAATTATCAAGATTCACTGACAATTCGAACAGAATCGGTTTCCGACGTGCGATTCGAGATCATAACTTACAATCGAGTGATGTCGTCTCCGAAAGTTCGTATACATGAAAAACGGTGATCACGATAAACTTTTTGTTCAAGTCATCACAAATTAACAAGATTCTATGACATTTCGAACAGAATCGCTTTCTGACGTGCGATTTGAGATCATAACTTACAATCGAGTTATGTCGTTTCCGAACGTGCATAAACATGAAAATTGGTGAACACGGATTGACTTTTGTGTGAATCGATAGAAATTAACAAGATTCACTGACATTTCGTTCTCAATCGCTTTCCGATGTGCTGATCGAGATCATAACTTACAATCGAGTGATGTCGTTTCCGAACGTTCATGAACATGAAAATTGGTGATCACCGATACACTTTTGTGTGAATCGATTCAATTAAACAACATTCACTGACATTTCGAACAGAACAGCTTTCCGACGTGCGATTCGAGATCATAACCTACAATCGAGTGATGTCGTTTCCGAACGTTCATAAACATGAAAATTTGTGATCACCAATACACTTTTGTGCGAATCGATGGAAATTAACAAGGTTCACGGACATTTCGTTCTGAATAGCTTTCCGATGTGCGAATCGAGATAATACATTACAATCGAGTGATGTCGTTTCCGAACGTTCATAAACATGAAAATTTGTGATCACCCATACACTTTTGTGTGAATCGATACAATTTATCAACATTCACTGACATTTCGAACAGAACAGCTTTCCGACGTGCGATTCGAGATCATAACCTACAATCGAGTGATGTCGTTTCCGAACGTTCATAGACATGAAAATTTGTGATCACCGATACACTTTTGTGCGATTCGATACAAATTAACAAGGTTCACTGACATTTCGTTCTGAATAGCTTTCCGATGTGCGAATCGAGATAATACATTACAATCGAGTGATGTCGTTTCCGAACGTTCATAAACGTGAAAATTGGAGATCACCGATACACTTTTGTGTGAATCGATACATTTTATCAACATTCACTGACATTTCGAACAGAACAGCTTTCCGACGTGCGATTCGAGATTATAACCTACAATCGAGTGATGTCGTTTCCGAACGTTCATAAACATGAAAATTTATGATCACCGATACACTTTTGTGCGAATCGATACAAATTAACAAGGTTCACGGACATTTCGTTCTGAATAGCTTTCCGATGTGCGAATCGAGATAATACATTACAATCGAGTGATGTCGTTTCCGAACGTTCATAAACGTGAAAATTGCAGATCACCGATACACTTTTGTGTGAATCGATACAGTTTAACAACATTCACTGACATTTCGAAAAGAGCAGCTTTCCGACGTGCGATTCGAGATCATACCTTACAATCGAGTGATGTCGTTTCCGAACGTTCATGAACATGAAAATTGGTGATCACCTATACACTTTTGTGTGAATCGACACAAATTAACCAGATTCACTGACATTTCGTTCTGAATCGCTTTCCGATGTGCGAATCGCGATCACAGCTTACAATCGAGTGTTGTCGTTTCCGAACGTTCATAAACATGAAGAACGGTGATCACCGATAGATTTTTGTGAGAATCGCAACAAATCAAGAAGATTCACGGACATTTCGAACAAAATCAGATTCCCACGTGCGATTCTAGATCACACCTTACAATCGAGTGGTGTCGTTTCCGAACGTTCATAAACGTGAAAATTGGTGATCACCGATACACTTTTGTGTAAATCGATAAAAATTAACAAGATTCACTGACATTTCGAACAGAACAGCTTTCCGACGTGCGATTCGAGATCATACCTTACAATGGAGTGATGTCGTTTCCGAACGTTCATGAACATGAAAATTGGTGATCACCGATACACTTTTGTGTGAATCGACACAAATTAACCAGTTTCATTGACATTTCGTTCTGAATCGCTTTCCGATGTGCGAATCGCGATCACAGCTTACAATCGAGTGTTTTTGTTTCCGAACGTTCATAAACATGAAGAACGGTGATCGCCGATAGATTTTTGTGAGAATCGCAACAAATCAAGAAGATTCACTGACATTTCGAACAAAATCAGATTCCCACGTGCGATTCGAGATCATACCTTACAATCGAGTGATGTCGTTCCCGAACGTTCATGAACATGAAAATTGGTGATCACCGGTACACTTTTGTGTGAATCGATACAATTTAACTACATTCACTGACATTTCGAACAGAACAGCTTTCCGACGTGCGATTCGAGATCATACCTTACAATCGAGTGATGTCGTTTCCGAACGTTCATAAACATGAAGAACGGTGATCACCGATACATTTTTGCGAGAATCGATACAATTTAACAATATTCACTGACATTTCGAACAGAACAGCTTTCCAACGTGCGATTCGAGATCATACCTTAGAATTGAGTGATGTCGTTTCCGAACGTTCATAAACATTAAGAACGGTGATCACCGATACACTTTTGTGTGAATCGATACAATTTAACAACATTCACTGACATTTCGACTAGCATCGCTTTCCGACGTGCGATTCGAGATCATTACACGTCGGAAAGCGATTCAGAACGAAATGACAGTGAACGTTGTTAATTTGTATCGATTCGCACAAAAGTGTATCGGTGATCACAAATTTTCATGTTTATGAACGTTCGGAAACGACATCACTCGATTGTAGGTTATAATCTCGAATCGCACGTCGGAAAGCTGTTCTGTTCGAAATGTCAGTGAATGTTGATAAAATATATCGATTCACACAAAAGTGTATCGGTGATCTCCAATTTTCACGTTTATGAACGTTCGGAAACGACATCACTCGATTGTAATGTATTATCTCGATTCGCACATCGGAAAGCTATTCAGAACGAAATGTCAGTGAACGTTGTTAGATTGTATCGATTCACACAAAAGTGTATCGGTGATCACCAATTTGCACGTTTATGAACGTTCCGAAATGACATCACTCGATTGTAAGTTATGATCTCGAATCGCACGTGGGAATCTGATTTTGTTCGAAATGGCAGTGAATCTTCTTGATTTGTTGCGATTCTCACAAAAATCTATCGGCGATCACCGTTCTTCATGTTTATGAACGTTCGGAAACAAAAACACTCGATTGTAAGCTGTGATCGCGATTCGCACATCGGAAAGCGATTCAGAACGAAATGTCAGTGAATCTGGTTAATTTGTGTCGATTCACACAAAAGTGTATCGGTGATGACCAATTTTCATGTTCATGAACGTTCGGAAACGACATCACTCGATTGTAAGGTATGATCTCAGTAGAGTAGCTAGGAGAGACCTAACCCATGGGATCTCAGGGGGGAGCGGGGACGGGGGAGTACGGGGACTGCGGGGCAGGGTCCAGAGTGGAGGGGGAACTCGGGGGGTGCATGGAGGGGATGAGGTTGCGTCACAAAGTGAGTAGAAGGGATGGAGGGCGTGAGAGAGGGAGTGAGATGCTAAAATTTATGGGTTACGTCACAAGGTGAGTATAAGGGATGGTCAAGTGGAGGGGCGTGAGAGAGGGAGTGAGATGCTGAAATTTATAACTTTTAGCGAAAGTTTTTGAATAGTGTTTTTTTTCACATGAACTTTCACACGGTTTTTTTCAAAGCGAAATTTTATGGAATGGGTATTGAGGAAGCCGTTTATGTCTTCAGCCCTAAGGGACAATAGCGGCAACCTGTGCGTTAGTAATAAAGTATGAGATTTATGACCTCCGAAACGAAATATTTTTTTCAGTCGTTGCAAGATGAGCATGACGTTTCCTAATTAAATGTAAGTCTTTGATGGAAAAAAAAACCGCGGAAACTTTCATGTTGAACTACCACCTGCATCCCCACGATTGATTTATTGTTCCCAAAAATGTCCTCAGGAATTTTTCTTCAAAACTTTAGAAAACTTATTTGATCATTATCGATAATTAAGACTTCACGCAGGTATGGCATAGTTTATGAAGCACCGGCAATACCTGTATTCACGTGATTGACCCATTGTTTCCGAAAAAAAAGATGTCCCATAGGTTTCTTAAGGTTGGTTCAAAGACGCGAAGCCGATTCGTGGGGGGGGGTGTTACGAGACGTTCAAGGAATGAAGATCTCTTTGAGTTCGGGCCAACTTTTTTTCTTCACGCTATCATTGACAGGATAGAACACGTGCAAAAAAAAACTTTCATGTTGAACTACCACCTGCATCCCCACGATTGATTTATTGTTCCCAAAAATGTCCTCAGGAATTTTTCTTCAAAACTTTAGAAAACTTATTTGATCATTATCGATAATTAAGACTTCACGCAGGTATGGCATAGTTTATGAAGCACCGGCAATACCTGTATTCACATGATTGACCCATTGTTTCCGAAAAAAAAAAGATGGCCCATAGGTTTCTTAAGGATGGTTCAAAGACGCGAAGCCGATTCGTAGGGACTGTTACGAGACGTCCAAGGAATGAAGATCTCTTTGAGTTCGGGCCAACTTTTTTTCTTCACGCTATAATTGACAGGATAGAACACGTGCAAGCACCATTTTTCTCATGATTGACCCATTTTTCGGCAAAAGATGTCCTAAAAAATTTTTTTCTTTCAAAAAATCTTTGCCTACCAACTTTTTTTTTCCCCACACGACATCGATCTGGAGCAATGATATGGAAATGTCAAAGAAAATGCCGACAGGTTTCCACCTCCGCGTTTTCACATATTTCACCCCCTCTCCAAGAAAAAAAAGTTAACTTTTGGGGGGAAAAAAAGTTTAAAAGGGATGATGTTAATTTAGTCGAGATGATTTCAAAAATCGAGACATTCAGGATCGAGTTTTCTTCGAGTTCACATCAAAGTTTTCTTTCACATTCTCCTCGTCACCATGGCAAACTTCAATGATGCTGAAGCTGTAGAAAAGCTTTTGAGTGATCGTGCGGTTTCATTACAATCGGTAGAAGAATATAACGTGTGGGAAGAAGAGTGCGATGCGTTCATCAAATCATTGAGTGGTGAAAATTCTCCCAAACGTGCTCGATTGAACATAGCGTCACACCGTTCATTAATTGCGCGAATTATACGTTTAGAAACTTTGAAATTGACAGTGCGTTCACAATTCATTCACACGGGTGATGGATTAAATAATCAGAGCTTGCTATGGCGTGAAATCGATGCGGCATTTGACAATCGAGTGCTTACTGGTGCTGTGATTAATAAAAATTACATCGATCCACAAAAATTTCTGCAAGACTCATACCAATTAGTGAAATTACATGTGATGGATAATATTTCTAAACATAGTAGTATAAAAGTAAATACCGAGTTTAATGGTGAGTTCACTGTGAACGGCAGGTATGCAAATAAAAGTATAATTACAAAGACAGTTGAGCTACTCGAAACATGTAATATAAGTGATTGGTATAAAAATCATGTTGTTGAGCCAACTCTTAAATCCCTCGACGAATTTCAAGAGAGTGAGAGTGGTTGGGCCTTAAGTTCAATTCTGAACTTGACTGTCAATATCAATAAGTATAATGCTATGCGCGCGGGTTGCCACATATCTCTGACAAAAGAAATTATATCGAGGAGAGCAGTGGTCAATGTGCGATCTAATGACAACGCGTGTTTCGGCTGGGCGGTGGTTGCGGCTCTTCACCCTGCAGCGAAATATAGTGAGCGCCCATCATCATATCCTCACTATTCTACGATCTTGAATCTTGCGGGTATAAACTTCCTCATGAGTCTAGATCAGATAAAAAAATTCGAGAATCTCAATGACATCTCAATAAATGTATACAGTGCACCAAATAATGTGGTTCAACCTATTCGCTTGAGCAAGCAGAAAAAGGCGAAACATATTAATTTACTGTATATAGAAGATGTGATGGATGTAAATATGGGACACTTCGCATGGATTAAAAATCTATCGATGTTGGTCAGCAAGCAGCTGAGTGCTCACAATGGCCGAAAATACATCTGTGATCGGTAAGTAATATCGCACTATCACACAATAAATATAATGAGATTTGTTGAAAGTTAAAAAAAAATTCTGATTTTTCCATAGATGCCTTCACTATTTTTCATCTCATGAGAAGCTCCAATCACATGAGGTGGACTGTGGTGAGATGAATGATTGCGCAATTCTCCTGCCGAATGCACGAAACAAATGGTTGGAGTTTAAGAACGTGAATCATAAGGAGCTTCTCCCATTTATTGTATATGCAGACCTCGAGTGCATTTTGAGAAAAACCACGGCTGAAGATATGGAGAATAATAAATTTCAACAGCATCAAGTCTTCAGCGTGGGATACTACGTCAACTGCTCGTATGACGAATCATTGTCGGGGTATCACACACATCGGGGTGAGGACTGCGTTCAATGGTTCGTACGAAAATTGGAACAATTGGCGAAACAGGTGGCAACCATCTTATACACTGTAATTCCGATGAAAGAATTGACTCCTCAAGAATGGCGAAAATTCCGAGAAAATAAGGAATGTCACATCTGTGAGAAATCATTCGTAGAGAGTGATGTTCGAGTACGCGATCATTGTCATTTGACAGGTAAATTCAGAGGTCCAGCGCATCAAGACTGTAATTTAAAATATCAACAGTCTTTTTT
Organism: Venturia canescens; assembly: GCF_019457755.1. Classification (NCBI taxonomy): domain Eukaryota; kingdom Metazoa; phylum Arthropoda; class Insecta; order Hymenoptera; family Ichneumonidae; genus Venturia; species Venturia canescens. The sequence goes on along the minus strand of NC_057429.1, from coordinate 862,015 downwards.
TATCCCAATAGTTTTTCACAATTTGTCGGGCTATGATGCTCATTTTATTATAAAAGAAGTAGCTACGGCGTTCGAGGGGAAAACCGATTTACTGCCCATAACGAAAGAAAAGTATATTTCTTTTTCGAAAACCGTTATAACTTCGAAGGACTATAGGAAAAATATCAAGTTGCGTTTCATTGATTCTTATAGATTTCTGAACACAAGTCTTGATAAATTAGCATCTTTCCTAACTCCCGATCAACTCACGGTTTTAAAATCTGAATTCCGAGATACCGATAATTTCAATCTGTTAACGCGAAAAGGTGTATTCCCATACGAGTACATCGATAGTTTTGACAGACTGGAGGAAACGGCACTTCCACCGCGAGAATCATTCTATAGTTCTTTAACCAATTCAACGGTATCGGAAAATGAGTATGCTCATGCTTTGACCGTTTGGGAGCGGTTTTCCACTCAAACGCTTGGAGAATACAGTGATTTATATTTGAAAACCGATGTTTTATTGTTGGCTGACATTTTTGAAAACTTTCGTAGTACTTGCTTAAAAAGTTACGGTCTTGATCCCGCATATTATTATACACTTCCTGGATATACCTGGGATGCAATGATGCGATACACAAAGATCAGATTCGAATTGCTCACAGATATTGACATGGTCTTATTTGTCGAAAGAGGCATTCGTGGGGGTTTAAGTCAATGCAGTGGTAGGTATGCACGCGCTAATAATAAATACATGCCATCGTATGATCCATCAGAACCATCGGCGTATTTAATGTATTATGATGTTAATAACTTATATGGCTGGGCAATGAGTCAATCTTTACCCTACGATCAGTTTGAGTTTGTTGAAAATATTGAGAATTTCGATGTAGAATCGATTCCATTGAATGGTACACATGGTTATCTGCTGGAGGTTGATTTAGAATATCCAGAAGACCTCCATGATATCCATAGTGATTTACCATTCTGTCCATCCCATGAAAAACCTCCGGGTAAACAACAAGAGAAGCTCATTGCGTCAGTCAGTGGGAAAGAACGCTACATCATACATTATCGCGCATTACAGCAATGTCTGAAGCATGGTGTAAAACTCACGAAAATACATCGGATTTTGAAATTTAGGCAATCATCATGGCTTCAGAAATATATCGACCTGAATACCCAGTTTCGAACAAATGCGAAGAATGAGTTCGAAAAAAATCTGTTTAAACTAATGAACAATGCTGTTTTTGGGAAAACGATGGAAGATGTTCGAAGTCATGTGCAGGTGAAGCTTTTGACGGAATGGGCAGGAAGATATGGTGCCGAAGCCATGATTGCAAAGCCCAACTTTCATAGCCGCAGTATTTTCGCTGAAAATTTAATTGCTGTGGAACTTCGGAACTTGCATGTAATGTTTAATAAACCGATATACGTTGGCATGTCAATTCTAGATATATCGAAAACATGTTTGTATGAGTTTCATCACGAATTCATGTCTCCGTTATATCAGAATAAATGTAAAATATTGTACACTGACACCGATAGTTTAATATATCACATTGAATGTGATGATGTATATAAAGATATGAAGAACAATCTTAATAAGTATGATACAAGTGATTATCCCATCGATAATAAATATAATATACCACTAGTTAATAAAAAAGTACCCGGTCTCATGAAAGATGAGAATAACGGGGCTATTATGACCGAATTCGTCGGTCTTAGGTCAAAAATGTATGCAACACGAGTTTTAGGTAAGAATGATGTAAAAAAAGCCAAGGGTGTTAATAGTAATGTTGTAGCGCGAACTATAACTTTTGATGATTATACTAAATGTTTAAATGAGGAAATTGAGATGAAGCGCACTCAATCATCGATTAGATCTACTTTACACAATGTATATACTATTAAGGAAACAAAAATAGCGCTAAGTCCGCACGACGACAAGCGGTACATTATTCCTGGCACAGTAAATACTTTGCCATGGGGTCACCGTGACATACCGTAATGTCTTTGAAAGGGATGTAAATAAGTATGAGTGGGTGAGAGCAAGAGAGAGTTTGTACATTGGAAGTGAAATAAAGAAAAAAAAAAAAATCTCCGACCAAGCTCAATGTGTCCTTTTTTTTCTTATACCTGCTATGTTTCGAGCTCCGCTATATGTATAAGGAGTGGTCATAAAAAAAAAACAGAGTTGAAATTTTTTCCATCTTCTTTATTCATAGGTCATCCTTGCTTATCCAACTATTGTGTGTATTGTCGAAACCTAGCCATTTTACAAGCAACTGACTGCCGCGCTTCTTCAACACTTTTTCAATGAGATATATGTCGGGGTATTTAACATGTAGTAGCTCTTGCTCGTAGAAACCACCTGCGATGGGCTCATCTTGATGATCTTTTATATTATAAGTAACTGGATTAGTTTTTCTCACTCGATATATTGTAAATATTTCTGTTGTCCAGTTTGGGGTATAACCTTTTTCGAAAACATTCTTAAATTTACTTATGCGCACTTTATCGCCGATTTTAAATTTTGCTGGTTTTTCCCGATTCACAGTTCTATTAAATACGTTACGCCATAGTTGTTTCTCATTCGCAGCACTAACATCTTTCGGTTTCATTTTTATCGTACGATGTAATGTATCATTATATTTTATAATTAATGTATCGAGAATATCGATCCATTTCCAGCTTCCGCGAAAACTGAATTGAATCCACATTTTATTCTTAAGTGTACGATTGAAGCGTTCACAAATTGAAGCTTTCAAATTACTAAATGTAGAATACAAGTGTATATTATACTTTTTCATCAAAGCCTTAAAGTCCGTATTATAAAATTCTTTCCCTCGATCCACATGGAGATTTTTCGGTATGCGTCCTTTGCTGAGAATCGACTCCATTGCAGCGGTCACATCTTTTCCACTTTTACTCTTCAACGGTGCGGCCCAGGCGAATTTGGAGAATATATCGATGACGGTGAGTAGGAATTTATGGTTGGAGTTGTGTTGTGCATATGCAGACATATCTACAAGATCAGCTTGCCAAGTCTCATCCAGGCCACGTATATCCACATGTCGACGTGGATAATTCCGCCGAGCTGGCTTATGCAGTTCTTCAACCACCGCAAGCTTCTTTTCACTCATTTTTTCTTCTCCTCCCCACGGTCCTCATCAATTGCAGAAGATAAGAGTCTGGAGGATTTTTCACTGACTTATCATTAGATGATCTCGTAAAAACTTCATATCATCATGAAGTTCTGAGATTTCTCTCTTTATATTATCAATTTCTTCACGGAGATGGGCGAGCTCGGTTCTCACACGCTTTTCTGCAGCCGCCACATTCGATTCACACTTTTGATTCGTTGTATGAGTCACACTATGAGTTATAGAATGAATGTGTTTGCTGAATGCACCGAGTGTTACAACATCTCGAGCATTTACTGGCTCGCCAACGTTGCTCAGTCGTTTTCGTTCCAAGTCGTAATGACCGTCCGATGTAATTTTGAATCCAGCACCTGGTTTACCCGGAGGACCTGCACCACGTCTACTCAACTTTCGTCCAAACACATCGACGCTCATGTTGGGAATGTTGATGAAAGCAAGCCATCACATGTTAATAAATGATTTCAGCTTCACGCAACTCCTCGATAATCGATATAATTTCATTCGAATGTGATGAATTTCCAGCAGCTTGAGATGCGAGCAATAAGCGAAGACGATCTACCAGCTCATTTGGATCATCCCAATGAACATAGTCGACAGAGGTATGCTTTCGTGCTACCTTATACTGAGGCAGAGCACCACCTTTCTTATCGTTGCTACCGAGCATTTGGGATATATAATTTTTAAATTTACTATTTTTATCCTGACGTACCGCACCCGTGCGTTTATAAAATTTTTTATGAGCATTCGTTGTGATGATAATTTTCTGATATTTCTCCAAGTCATTTGGTGTTAGATATTTGAGTTCGGGCTCTTTTTTAAACAACAGTTCCACCAAGCCAATACTTTTGGGATACTTTTCATCTCCAACCACTATATGATCGAGTTCGAAATGAATTGGTGAATCACCAATCATTAATCTGTTTTGAGCGAGATTTCGTACTCCATACACGCCATCTAATCTTGTTTTGTTATTACTACGCAGTAAGCCCAGATATTCACGTATCAAATTATCAACATCTCCAGATGATTCCAAGTTATCATCGTCCTCATCATCATCATCATTATTATCTTCATGAATATCATTATCGCTATTTTTAGTTAAGGGTACACCGACATTCTCATCAGTAATTGCATCATGCCAAATATCATCTTTGAAAGAAATATCTTGCTTCATGCTATTTTCTCCAAAATTTGGAGACTCATCCTCCTCCTTCTTAACATTCACACGTTCATTCTTAATTTTTGGTTTTTTCGTATATGAAACCAACTCCTCTAATGGTTCAACAATCGGTTTAAACACATCTTGCATTTTCTGCTGAGCACTATCACGTCCACTTTTCAACATTCGATGTTTTCGTCTGATTGCATCACTCGCCTTGGCAAGTTCACTCAATACAGCCGTCTCCTTTAAAAGTTCTTTGCGCTTCATGTTGACACGAGTAAGTCAGACTTTAGACTGTCTTGTAAAATCCAGGGGAACAATTATTTATCATCATCATCATCATCGACAGTGAGGAAAGAATCAAATCCCCTTCTATATCTTCCAGCATTCAACTCACTGTCCTTGTCAATCGTGATGAATCCATACTTGTCCGATTTCCAACACTTGACACACATTTTTTTGAAACTTGCATAAGTCATATCCGTATTGACATGATCATTATATACATGCTTGAGGTTCATATCATCTTGTTTGAATAGCACTATAAAATTTGCATTGTCTCTCACGAGATGTTTCGGAATACGAGTATACGTCTGACAGAGATAAAAACTATCCACAATCTCGTGTCTTCCCATGGAAAAAAATGCTCTCACGTTGTCCTGTTTCTCACACGCTATATCGTCAAAGATGAATATGGAGTTTGGGCGAGCTTCACTAGGTGCCACAACTTGTTCATGCTCGTTAAATTGAAAAAATTCCACTCCTTCCACAGGTTTAAGCATTTGCTCGAGCAATCGGTATTTAGGCTGCTTCAAAGATTTCGAGTATAGATATATATTCTCAAATCTCAAACCATTTGGATGTATTAGGAGCGTGAGTAAGGCATTCGTTTTTCCACAATTCGAGGGGCCACAAAATACGGCTCGAATGCTGTTAGGTAGTAAGTTTCCATGACGCTTCTTCACACTACCCGCTCCAACAATAAATTCATCGAAATTTATTATGGGGAGTTGACCGCTCGAAACTTGTTTCTTCGACTTCATCTCGCATGCGACTGATTGAAAAAATCATATAAATGCAACTTTATAATGTTGGAATAGTCAGTCGAGTTGTAACCACTGCAGAGTGATGATTGTACATGATAAACCTGGTAAAGGTTTGGTAAACAGTATAATCAACAATCTCCCCGTGGAACTACATCTACCGGGCTATCAATATTGTGGACCTGGTACGAAATTGATCAAACGTCTTGCTCGTGGTGATCCTGGTATAAACGCGCTGGACGCTGCTTGTAAAGAACACGATATCGCATATTCGAAAAATCGTGAAAACTTGGAAGCCCGACATCTGGCGGATAAAATTTTGGCTGAACAAGCCTGGCAACGTGTAACCTCGAAAGACGCAAGTCTTGGTGAAAGAGCAAGTGCTTGGGCTGTGACGAACATTATGAAGGCGAAAAAGAAATTTGGTCTAGGCATGAAGCGAGCTGGGAAAAAAACAAAACCGCGAAAGACTGTTTGTTTGAAAAAGATCATCGCTGCTGCAAGAAAAGGAATGATACGTAGTGAGGATCCTCGTAAAGTAATAATGTCGGCATTGAAAGGTGCGCGTGCCAGTGTTAAAGGCGTTAAAGTACGCACACCTCGGGTTCTACCTGTACCTCGCAAAATCGGAGGTTTATTGCCCTTCCTCGTACCCATCTTTGCCGGCCTTAGCGCCGTTGGTGCACTGTCTGGTGGAAGTGCTGCAATAGTCAAAGCTGTAAATGCTGCTCAAGCGGCTAAAAAGGAATTGGAGGAAAGTAAACGTCACAATAGAACACTCGAGGCCATCGCTTTGGGTAAAGGTTTACATCTGAAACCATACAAACAGGGTTTGGGTCTTTACCTCGGGACAAAAAACGTATAATCACGCTACCACATCAACCACTCACCGACCTCGATCTGCTAAAGTATGCGAGAGCCATGAACATTCGTAACTTTCGTGGGGTTTTCATGCGTGACACTTTGCCAGAAAATGGACCACTCAAACAAGAATCGGCAATCGTGAATTTGGATGAAAATGTGGGCCCTGGGACACACTGGGTTGCATATAAAAAGAATGGTCAACGAGTCACATACTTTGACAGCTTCGGTAATCTCCCACCTCCACCCGAACTCATGAGATACTTCAATGTTGGTAGCGTGAAATACAATTATAAAAAGTATCAGGAATACGATACAATAATATGCGGGCATTTATGCTTGAAATTTTTGTGTGGACAACTAAATCGACGAGACAATTATGCACTATATAAATGAGGACTATGGAGCTGCGTGTTTAGTTCTAAATCTGCGAGCATCATGGATGATAGTTTGACGATCACCATTACTGGATCATCCTCCATACTCGAGGCACAATTTTTTCCACCCATCGAACTATCGCCCGACAAAAATTATACTCTTGGACTCGTCGAGCTGCTCACATTCAATTCGATTCCAAATATCGACATTGGTTGCAATGAATTTCACGTTGGAAATCATGTGGTGACCATTCCAACGGGCAGCTATGAAATTGAAGATATTGAAAAATATTTGAAAACTGAGTTGGCATCTAAAAACATACAAATTCAGCTTAAGCCGAATAATTATACGCTACGCAGTGAAATTGAGTGCAATCAATCGATTGATTTTACATCCAAAAATTCGATTGGACCTTTGCTGGGTTTTACGTCGCGTCGATTGGAGCCCAATAAAAGACATGTATCCGATCTACCCGTATCCATTCTCAAAGTGAACGCCATTCGAGTCGAGTGTAACATAACCACTGGTGCATACATCAACGGGCGAAAAGTTCATACAATTCACGAATTTTTCCCATCTGTACCGGCCGGCTATAAAATCATCGAAGTACCGTCGAGCGTCATTTATCTACCAATCACAACGCGTCGAATTGACAATATACAGCTTCGTATTGTCGATCAAGACGGAGATTTGATCAATTTCCGCGGTGAAGTCATCACCATAAGACTTCATATAAAATCTCAATGGGCATAATTTACAATCATCGTATTGGCATTATTAATAAGCCAACATGGGATCGCGAAAGCAGTCGTCGATCAACGCTCAAAGAGCTAACACCTCAAAACCTTCTGCTATTGAAGAGTTTGGGTCTCAAAATTCGTGGAGTTCGCGTGTGAGAAATTATCTGCTTTGCTCGTTGTGCATCTGCTGCCTGCAATGGAGGAAGAAATCGTAAACATCCAGACACCCGTCATGTTTGACGAATCCATCATACATTATGAGGTTCATGCTCATCAACCATACGCATCGTCAACATACAACAATAGTGATGAAATACGTATTTCAATCCAGCATCAAGATTTATCAATTCTACCGAGTAAAAGTTCAATTCACATTTGCGGTAAACTGACAAAGGCGGATGGTACAGCGTTAGCTGCAACGAGCCTCGTCAACAATGCCATTTGTCATTTATTCGAGGAGGTGCGTTATGAACTTAACGCAGTTGAAATCGATCGTAATAAAAATGTGGGAATCACATCTCTCATCAAAGGATATACATCTCATTCGTCGGCGAGAAGTGCAATGCTTGAGAACACCGGTTGGCTCGATGTTGAGGAGACTAAACAAATTGTAGACGTAGCAGGCAACTTTGACGTATGCATACCACTGAGCATGCTGCTGGGATTTGCTGAAGATTATCGAAAAATGGTGGTGAATGCAAAGCACGAATTGATTTTGACTAGATCACGTTCCGATGATAATGCCATAGTTCAACCAGCCGCTGAAGATTATCAAATTACACTACGGAAAATTGAATGGCTCGTTCCATACGTCACCGTGGCGGATAAACGGAAAATTCAACTCTTGAAATTCATCGCCAAAGATACCCCAATTCCAATGAGTTTTCGTACGTGGGAATTGTATGAATATCCAATGTTACCGGCGACATCGAAACACGTGTGGTCAGTCAAGACATCAACGCAGCTGGAAAAACCTCGATATGTGATCCTGGCATTCCAAACAGGACGAAAGAATAATAAGAGGCAAAATGCGAGTAATTTTGATCATTGCAACGTTACTGATGTAAAATTATACTTGAATTCACAATGCTATCCTTATGGTAATATGAATTTGAATATAGAACAAAATCAGTATGCAGTACTCTACGATATGTATACAAACTTTCAACCGATGTACTACAATAAGGAGGCCGAACCATGGCTTACAAAAGCTGATTTTCTCAAATTTGCACCTCTCATTGTGATTGACTGCTCGAAGCAGAACGATTCTCTCAAGTCTGGACCTGTTGATGTGCGCCTCGAATTTGAAACAAGCACAAATATTCCAGCACAAACATGCGCATACTGCCTCATTCTACACGATCGCATCGTTGAATACAATCCTGTGAGTGGTGGGGTGAGAAAATTGGTATAAAACCGTACCATCAACTTCTTCAGCCAACAGTCATCATGGATTTTGTCATCGATCTACAAGGCTTCAAAGGACCCATCAATGAGTTTATACTCAAAGAAATTTCAATCATTCGTGCGGACGTGAAGAATGCTGAACCTCTCACACTTTTCTTCGCACCACCGTATGCATGGGATTCTCTACCGGCAAAGTATAAAACGACAAACAAATGGCTGGAACGTAATTTTCATGGATTATCATGGGATTTTGGTGTAATACCATACGATGCGGCAAGAGGAATAATTCAAACTATCTTACGCGGCGCTCATACCATCTTCGTAAAAGGCTGCGAAAAATCTTCATGGCTGACGAACTTTTTGGATCTGTCAACGGAGATTGTCGATTTGGAGACTTTGGACTGCCCATCGTTGAAAAAACTGCCGAAAAGTCCATCGAAATGCGACCACCACCACACCAACGAATCGAAATTTAATTGTGCAACGATGAATGTAAAATCTTTGAAAAGCTGGTTATATGTATATCATGCATTGTGCAAACGAGGGATTTTTGAATAAACAAAACATTTTTTCCATATATGAGTGTGTGTGTTTTTTTTTTATTTTATATAATACTCTTCCTCCTCCTCCTCCTCCTCTTTCAACATTACTCACACTTCATCGAAGATTTACATATACTATTTACATTTTTTTCTATTTGTTGAGAAACATTAAACTTCTCTTTGACAAAATTTGATGGCCTTCAAATCGCCACCAAGATATTTCATATAAAGTTCCCCGTTATGAGCTGTTTCCAGGAGTTTCTTGAATGTAGCAGGATGCTGATCGAATGCCGTTACGACTCGTGGCGGCAGGAATATGTTGAATTCATTCTTGATTTCGGCAACGTATCTTTTGCCCCACTTGGTGTTTGCGATCCTGACATCCGAGACGAGATATTCCCCATCGACTTCGAGCTCGTTCAACTTCTTAGTAGGAAGATATTCGGACTTTGCGATGATGTCGTTTATTGCAGCGAACTCCATTTTACGATGAATATAGTTTTTGAGATTTTTCCACAAAGAGCAAGTCTTGACTCAACTTTATGAAAATGTGAAGTGATGCTTTTTTCTTCTGGACTCTGCTATTTGTAGTTTTTCCATCTATCCCTACCCCAAAACTGAATCATCCCCTTCCACACGTTTTCAAACAGGTTCAAACGTGATCTATATTGTGATCGATACAGTCTCCTCCGGTGGTTCTTTTTTCTGTACAGGCTCAGACGGGTCATCTCTTTGATTTCGCCGACGTTTTGAACACCTGCATTCTAAACTTGTTCAAACACGTTCGGGCCTTCGCAACATTTCCAACAATGTCGTCGTTGAGGAGCAGGACCGTCAATATGATCATCCATCGACGATACGTTCCAATGTTCAACGCAACGACGTAACAATGCAATCTCTCTATCACATTTGTAATATTCTGGTAAACGATCCCACAGGATATCTGTATATTCACTAAAACATTGTTTAAAGACGGTAGGAGATATAATTTGGAGCTCCTCCGATGTCATTTCACAGGGATTTTTTATGCGTAGAGTCGTATAGATATTCACAAGTCGTTCCATTATGTGACACTTTTCACAATCTCGACGTTTAGGTCTACAAGAATCAATATGCGTATGTAGCCAGGGTTGATTAAAATGATCGTAGCACAATTGATATGATTGCACTTCACTATCACACTGCAAATACTTGGGTAAACGATTCCATAAAGCAGGAATGAATGCACTATAATACTTCAAAAGCAAAGCCTTCGGTAATGATTCAAGTTCATTTGCTGTTAATGCCAATGGATGTTTCGCCGGGTGGATAGCATACATACTTGCACACCTCTCCATCTCGACCTCGACTTCAGAAATGATCCCATTTTTTTATTCCAATGTCTTTTAAATATTTCCCTCCCCACTTTCATCACTAGAATTTCCGTTCTACTACCCCAAATCATTTCATGATATATTTTTTTAATACTCCGTCCCCCTAAAAACTCATTAAGTGATCAAGATAAATCTGGTTTGAGAAAAGTTGCGTGGGTGGGCATTTCCGTAGAAAGTTTTCGAAACACTTTTTTTTTCAGTGCCAGTAAATCTTAGTTAGTTACACCATGGCGGATATTCGACATACTTCGAATGTCATAAATTTGATTATGAATTTCATGGGTACTTTGAAATGGTTGAAAAAAACTTCCGCTCCTTTTCGTTCCTCACTCGCAGGTCATTGCGGGTCCTTAGATTTTTTGTCCCCGCAGTAGAAGTTTTTTTTTTGCTGGAAAAGTTCAGTTGTACATTTTCTAATTTTTGGTGGAAAGTCGTTGGAGGGGATTCAATGCTCGCCATTAGTTGAAGTGTTAGAGTATGCGGAATCCTCCCTCTTGTTCTGTTTTTCTACGAAGAGTTAAAAGGGTATTTTTCTCATGAGGAAGATCATTCTGCTCTCTACGTCTCTTCTGACTCATCAAAGTTTTGTTTCGTTACGTCAAAAATCACTCCTCGAAAAAGTATCGGTGACATTGCCAGTCGCGTTCGCGTCATATTTATCTTTTCGCCAAAAACGTAAAAATGTCTCAAAGTTTCAACTTATGTAAAAGTGAAGTGGAGATCTTCGATCTCGTGAACGACAATGATAGTTATTGTAGTGATAAAGAAAGTGAAATAATGGTTGTCGACATATCCGATGACGATGTCGAAATTATTGATCTCAGGAACAATGGTTATCGTGATGAAAGTAACATTTCCGACGATGAGGTCGAAGTGATTGATCTCGTGAATGATTACGAATGTGATTCTAGTGTTCAAAGAAATAATCTTATAATTGTCGATATCTCGGACGATGATGAGAACAATCCAGACATGGAGAATGTGAGTGATGATGAACACGATAATGACAGTGATGATGGAAATGATGATGTTGATGTTAATGATGAGGAAATGAACAACATCCTCGATGACATCGAGCGTGATTTCGCTTCCTATGGGAGGGACGTGAACTGTGCCATTAGTGATGAAACGGAGGACGATCTATCCCTCTATGAAGGGTCTTTCGAGTTCCCCGATAGTGAACGTTTTGCGTCACCCAATTATAATTCAATCCGTATTGATATGGAGGATTATAGTGAAGTGGCGCTGTGGAGGGCTGGTGGGGACTTGTCTCTGAATTCGTGGGGCTTCGCGACCAGTACCCCTATACCAGCTACATCGCCGGAGGAAAGCCGTGACGATTGTCGGCTCGAAATGATGCGGCATCTGGAATCGGTTGATGTAACACCGATGACCCAGATTTGCCGCATGCAATCATTTTATGCCGACGATCAACAATTCTCGGTCTGTACGAGCTGTTTCGTACAGGCCTCAGATGCGTACGGACGAGTCACCGCGCACTTCACCCACCTGAGGGGGCCGTATGACGTCCTGGACGATCGGTGGTGCGGCAATTGTGGGAGATCGCTATCATTATTCGTCGCTGAAACGATGTGCCGGATATGTATGCAGTGACGGTGAGTTTCATCTTGCACAATTCTTTTTCTCATTTTATAATTAATGAATTAAGAATTTTTTGTTTTTTTTTTGTTACAGGAAGGCTCCGATTTTTTTTTTTACTGAATAATAATGATAATCATAATAATAATCATAATAATAGTTATAATTATAATATATAGTTTTAATACTTACCGGGTCGTTATCGCGTCTCTTAATAATAATAATAATTTAAGAAGTAATAATAAGTAAATGTATCTAGTTATAAGAATAAATACTGTATATATCATCGAAAAAATTTTTATCTTCGGATCCCCTCTCCATAATTTCTTTTCATCTCACTCCCTCTCTCACACCCGCCACTTAACCATCACGCCCCTCCCCTCTCCCCGCATTGCCGCCAACCTTTCTGACCATCCCCTCCAAACAACCGCACAACGGTTCCCCCTCCACATCCTGCCCCGTAGCAGACCCCGCGCCGCAGTCCCCGCGCTCCCCCGTCCCCGCACCCCCCCTGAGATCCCATGGGTTAGGTCTCTCCTAGCTACTCTACTGATCTCGAATCGCACGTCGGAAAGCTGTTCTGTTCGAAATGTCAGTGAATGTTGTTAAATTGTATCGATTCACACAAAAGTGTATCGGTGATCACCAATTTTCATGTTCATGAACGTTCGGAAACGACATCACTCGATTGTAAGGTATGATCTCGAATCGCTCGTCGGAAGGCTGTTCTGTTCGAAATGTCAGTGAATGTTGTTAAATTGTATCGATTCACACAAAAGTGTATCGGTGATCACCAATTTTCACGTTTATGAACGTTCGGAAACGACACCACTCGATTGTAAGGTGTGATCTCGAATCGCACGTAGGAATCTGATTTTGTTCGAAATGTCAGTGAATCTTCTTGATTTGTTGCGATTCTCACAAAAATCTATCGGTGATCACCGTTCTTCATGTTTATGAACGTTCGGAAACGACAACACTCGATTGTAAGCTGTGATCGCGATTCGCACATCGGAAAGCGATTCAGAACGAAATGTCAGTGAATCTGGTTAATTTGTGTCGATTCACACAAAAGTGTATAGGTGATCACCAATTTTCATGTTCATGAACGTTCGGAAACGACATCACTCGATTGTAAGGTATGATCTCGAATCGCACGTCGGAAAGCTGTTCTGTTCGAAATGTCAGTGAATGTTGTTAAATTGTGTCGATTCACACAAAAGTGTATCGGTGATCACCAATTTTCACGTTTATGAACGTTCGGAAATGACATCACTCGATTGTAAGTTATGATCTCGGATCGCACGTCGGAAAACTGTTCTGTTCGAAATGTCAGTGAAAGTTGTTAAATTGTATAGATTCACACAAAAGTGTATCGGTGATCACCAATTTGCACGTTTATGAACGTTCGGAAACGACATCACTCGATTGTAATTTATGATCTCGAATCGAAATGTCATTGAATATTGTTAATTTTTCATGAATTGAACAAAAATTTTGTTGGTGATCACCAACTTCATGTTTATGAACGTTCGGAAACGTTTTCATCGCTCGATTGCCAGTTCAGATCTCAAATAGCCCTTCGGATTGCAATACTAAATGTCTGTAAAATTGTTGATATGTGACGTTTATCGGTGACCGTTTCCAATCTTTCATAAACATGAAAATAGGTAATCAGCGATAATCTTTTCTGTTAATCGTTACAAATCAACAATTTTTTCCGACATTTCTATCAGAATCGCAATCCGAGATGCGATTCGAGACCGGAACTGACAATCGAACGATGTCGTTTCTGAACGTTCACAAATATGAAAATTGGTGATCACAAATAAACTTTTGTGAGAATCGCTACAAATTATCAAGATTCACTGACAATTCGAACAGAATCGGTTTCCGACGTGCGATTCGAGATCATAACTTACAATCGAGTGATGTCGTCTCCGAAAGTTCGTATACATGAAAAACGGTGATCACGATAAACTTTTTGTTCAAGTCATCACAAATTAACAAGATTCTATGACATTTCGAACAGAATCGCTTTCTGACGTGCGATTTGAGATCATAACTTACAATCGAGTTATGTCGTTTCCGAACGTGCATAAACATGAAAATTGGTGAACACGGATTGACTTTTGTGTGAATCGATAGAAATTAACAAGATTCACTGACATTTCGTTCTCAATCGCTTTCCGATGTGCTGATCGAGATCATAACTTACAATCGAGTGATGTCGTTTCCGAACGTTCATGAACATGAAAATTGGTGATCACCGATACACTTTTGTGTGAATCGATTCAATTAAACAACATTCACTGACATTTCGAACAGAACAGCTTTCCGACGTGCGATTCGAGATCATAACCTACAATCGAGTGATGTCGTTTCCGAACGTTCATAAACATGAAAATTTGTGATCACCAATACACTTTTGTGCGAATCGATGGAAATTAACAAGGTTCACGGACATTTCGTTCTGAATAGCTTTCCGATGTGCGAATCGAGATAATACATTACAATCGAGTGATGTCGTTTCCGAACGTTCATAAACATGAAAATTTGTGATCACCCATACACTTTTGTGTGAATCGATACAATTTATCAACATTCACTGACATTTCGAACAGAACAGCTTTCCGACGTGCGATTCGAGATCATAACCTACAATCGAGTGATGTCGTTTCCGAACGTTCATAGACATGAAAATTTGTGATCACCGATACACTTTTGTGCGATTCGATACAAATTAACAAGGTTCACTGACATTTCGTTCTGAATAGCTTTCCGATGTGCGAATCGAGATAATACATTACAATCGAGTGATGTCGTTTCCGAACGTTCATAAACGTGAAAATTGGAGATCACCGATACACTTTTGTGTGAATCGATACATTTTATCAACATTCACTGACATTTCGAACAGAACAGCTTTCCGACGTGCGATTCGAGATTATAACCTACAATCGAGTGATGTCGTTTCCGAACGTTCATAAACATGAAAATTTATGATCACCGATACACTTTTGTGCGAATCGATACAAATTAACAAGGTTCACGGACATTTCGTTCTGAATAGCTTTCCGATGTGCGAATCGAGATAATACATTACAATCGAGTGATGTCGTTTCCGAACGTTCATAAACGTGAAAATTGCAGATCACCGATACACTTTTGTGTGAATCGATACAGTTTAACAACATTCACTGACATTTCGAAAAGAGCAGCTTTCCGACGTGCGATTCGAGATCATACCTTACAATCGAGTGATGTCGTTTCCGAACGTTCATGAACATGAAAATTGGTGATCACCTATACACTTTTGTGTGAATCGACACAAATTAACCAGATTCACTGACATTTCGTTCTGAATCGCTTTCCGATGTGCGAATCGCGATCACAGCTTACAATCGAGTGTTGTCGTTTCCGAACGTTCATAAACATGAAGAACGGTGATCACCGATAGATTTTTGTGAGAATCGCAACAAATCAAGAAGATTCACGGACATTTCGAACAAAATCAGATTCCCACGTGCGATTCTAGATCACACCTTACAATCGAGTGGTGTCGTTTCCGAACGTTCATAAACGTGAAAATTGGTGATCACCGATACACTTTTGTGTAAATCGATAAAAATTAACAAGATTCACTGACATTTCGAACAGAACAGCTTTCCGACGTGCGATTCGAGATCATACCTTACAATGGAGTGATGTCGTTTCCGAACGTTCATGAACATGAAAATTGGTGATCACCGATACACTTTTGTGTGAATCGACACAAATTAACCAGTTTCATTGACATTTCGTTCTGAATCGCTTTCCGATGTGCGAATCGCGATCACAGCTTACAATCGAGTGTTTTTGTTTCCGAACGTTCATAAACATGAAGAACGGTGATCGCCGATAGATTTTTGTGAGAATCGCAACAAATCAAGAAGATTCACTGACATTTCGAACAAAATCAGATTCCCACGTGCGATTCGAGATCATACCTTACAATCGAGTGATGTCGTTCCCGAACGTTCATGAACATGAAAATTGGTGATCACCGGTACACTTTTGTGTGAATCGATACAATTTAACTACATTCACTGACATTTCGAACAGAACAGCTTTCCGACGTGCGATTCGAGATCATACCTTACAATCGAGTGATGTCGTTTCCGAACGTTCATAAACATGAAGAACGGTGATCACCGATACATTTTTGCGAGAATCGATACAATTTAACAATATTCACTGACATTTCGAACAGAACAGCTTTCCAACGTGCGATTCGAGATCATACCTTAGAATTGAGTGATGTCGTTTCCGAACGTTCATAAACATTAAGAACGGTGATCACCGATACACTTTTGTGTGAATCGATACAATTTAACAACATTCACTGACATTTCGACTAGCATCGCTTTCCGACGTGCGATTCGAGATCATTACACGTCGGAAAGCGATTCAGAACGAAATGACAGTGAACGTTGTTAATTTGTATCGATTCGCACAAAAGTGTATCGGTGATCACAAATTTTCATGTTTATGAACGTTCGGAAACGACATCACTCGATTGTAGGTTATAATCTCGAATCGCACGTCGGAAAGCTGTTCTGTTCGAAATGTCAGTGAATGTTGATAAAATATATCGATTCACACAAAAGTGTATCGGTGATCTCCAATTTTCACGTTTATGAACGTTCGGAAACGACATCACTCGATTGTAATGTATTATCTCGATTCGCACATCGGAAAGCTATTCAGAACGAAATGTCAGTGAACGTTGTTAGATTGTATCGATTCACACAAAAGTGTATCGGTGATCACCAATTTGCACGTTTATGAACGTTCCGAAATGACATCACTCGATTGTAAGTTATGATCTCGAATCGCACGTGGGAATCTGATTTTGTTCGAAATGGCAGTGAATCTTCTTGATTTGTTGCGATTCTCACAAAAATCTATCGGCGATCACCGTTCTTCATGTTTATGAACGTTCGGAAACAAAAACACTCGATTGTAAGCTGTGATCGCGATTCGCACATCGGAAAGCGATTCAGAACGAAATGTCAGTGAATCTGGTTAATTTGTGTCGATTCACACAAAAGTGTATCGGTGATGACCAATTTTCATGTTCATGAACGTTCGGAAACGACATCACTCGATTGTAAGGTATGATCTCGAATCGCACGTCGGAAAGCTGTTCTGTTCGAAATGTCAGTGAATGTTGTTAAATTGTATCGATTCACACAAAAGTGTATCGGTGATCACCAATTTTCATGTTCATGAACGTTCGGAAACGACATCACTCGATTGTAAGGTATGATCTCGAATCGCTCGTCGGAAGGCTGTTCTGTTCGAAATGTCAGTGAATGTTGTTAAATTGTATCGATTCACACAAAAGTGTATCGGTGATCACCAATTTTCACGTTTATGAACGTTCGGAAACGACACCACTCGATTGTAAGGTGTGATCTCGAATCGCACGTAGGAATCTGATTTTGTTCGAAATGTCAGTGAATCTTCTTGATTTGTTGCGATTCTCACAAAAATCTATCGGTGATCACCGTTCTTCATGTTTATGAACGTTCGGAAACGACAACACTCGATTGTAAGCTGTGATCGCGATTCGCACATCGGAAAGCGATTCAGAACGAAATGTCAGTGAATCTGGTTAATTTGTGTCGATTCACACAAAAGTGTATAGGTGATCACCAATTTTCATGTTCATGAACGTTCGGAAACGACATCACTCGATTGTAAGGTATGATCTCGAATCGCACGTCGGAAAGCTGTTCTGTTCGAAATGTCAGTGAATGTTGTTAAATTGTGTCGATTCACACAAAAGTGTATCGGTGATCACCAATTTTCACGTTTATGAACGTTCGGAAATGACATCACTCGATTGTAAGTTATGATCTCGGATCGCACGTCGGAAAACTGTTCTGTTCGAAATGTCAGTGAAAGTTGTTAAATTGTATAGATTCACACAAAAGTGTATCGGTGATCACCAATTTGCACGTTTATGAACGTTCGGAAACGACATCACTCGATTG
Organism: Venturia canescens; assembly: GCF_019457755.1. Taxonomy (NCBI): domain Eukaryota; kingdom Metazoa; phylum Arthropoda; class Insecta; order Hymenoptera; family Ichneumonidae; genus Venturia; species Venturia canescens. The sequence goes on along the minus strand of NC_057429.1, from coordinate 843,717 downwards.
TAATTTATGATCTCGAATCGAAATGTCATTGAATATTGTTAATTTTTCATGAATTGAACAAAAATTTTGTTGGTGATCACCAACTTCATGTTTATGAACGTTCGGAAACGTTTTCATCGCTCGATTGCCAGTTCAGATCTCAAATAGCCCTTCGGATTGCAATACTAAATGTCTGTAAAATTGTTGATATGTGACGTTTATCGGTGACCGTTTCCAATCTTTCATAAACATGAAAATAGGTAATCAGCGATAATCTTTTCTGTTAATCGTTACAATTCAACAATTTTTTCCGACATTTCTATCAGAATCGCAATCCGAGATGCGATTCGAGACCGGAACTGACAATCGAACGATGTCGTTTCTGAACGTTCACAAATATGAAAATTGGTGATCACAAATAAACTTTTGTGAGAATCGCTACAAATTATCAAGATTCACTGACAATTCGAACAGAATCGGTTTCCGACGTGCGATTCGAGATCATAACTTACAATCGAGTGATGTCGTCTCCGAAAGTTCGTATACATGAAAAACGGTGATCACGATAAACTTTTTGTTCAAGTCATCACAAATTAACAAGATTCTATGACATTTCGAACAGAATCGCTTTCTGACGTGCGATTTGAGATCATAACTTACAATCGAGTTATGTCGTTTCCGAACGTGCATAAACATGAAAATTGGTGAACACGGATTGACTTTTGTGTGAATCGATAGAAATTAACAAGATTCACTGACATTTCGTTCTCAATCGCTTTCCGATGTGCTGATCGAGATCATAACTTACAATCGAGTGATGTCGTTTCCGAACGTTCATGAACATGAAAATTGGTGATCACCGATACACTTTTGTGTGAATCGATTCAATTAAACAACATTCACTGACATTTCGAACAGAACAGCTTTCCGACGTGCGATTCGAGATCATAACCTACAATCGAGTGATGTCGTTTCCGAACGTTCATAAACATGAAAATTTGTGATCACCAATACACTTTTGTGCGAATCGATGGAAATTAACAAGGTTCACGGACATTTCGTTCTGAATAGCTTTCCGATGTGCGAATCGAGATAATACATTACAATCGAGTGATGTCGTTTCCGAACGTTCATAAACATGAAAATTTGTGATCACCCATACACTTTTGTGTGAATCGATACAATTTATCAACATTCACTGACATTTCGAACAGAACAGCTTTCCGACGTGCGATTCGAGATCATAACCTACAATCGAGTGATGTCGTTTCCGAACGTTCATAGACATGAAAATTTGTGATCACCGATACACTTTTGTGCGATTCGATACAAATTAACAAGGTTCACTGACATTTCGTTCTGAATAGCTTTCCGATGTGCGAATCGAGATAATACATTACAATCGAGTGATGTCGTTTCCGAACGTTCATAAACGTGAAAATTGGAGATCACCGATACACTTTTGTGTGAATCGATACATTTTATCAACATTCACTGACATTTCGAACAGAACAGCTTTCCGACGTGCGATTCGAGATTATAACCTACAATCGAGTGATGTCGTTTCCGAACGTTCATAAACATGAAAATTTATGATCACCGATACACTTTTGTGCGAATCGATACAAATTAACAAGGTTCACGGACATTTCGTTCTGAATAGCTTTCCGATGTGCGAATCGAGATAATACATTACAATCGAGTGATGTCGTTTCCGAACGTTCATAAACGTGAAAATTGCAGATCACCGATACACTTTTGTGTGAATCGATACAGTTTAACAACATTCACTGACATTTCGAAAAGAGCAGCTTTCCGACGTGCGATTCGAGATCATACCTTACAATCGAGTGATGTCGTTTCCGAACGTTCATGAACATGAAAATTGGTGATCACCTATACACTTTTGTGTGAATCGACACAAATTAACCAGATTCACTGACATTTCGTTCTGAATCGCTTTCCGATGTGCGAATCGCGATCACAGCTTACAATCGAGTGTTGTCGTTTCCGAACGTTCATAAACATGAAGAACGGTGATCACCGATAGATTTTTGTGAGAATCGCAACAAATCAAGAAGATTCACGGACATTTCGAACAAAATCAGATTCCCACGTGCGATTCTAGATCACACCTTACAATCGAGTGGTGTCGTTTCCGAACGTTCATAAACGTGAAAATTGGTGATCACCGATACACTTTTGTGTAAATCGATAAAAATTAACAATATTCACTGACATTTCGAACAGAACAGCTTTCCGACGTGCGATTCGAGATCATACCTTACAATGGAGTGATGTCGTTTCCGAACGTTCATGAACATGAAAATTGGTGATCACCTATACACTTTTGTGTGAATCGACACAAATTAACCAGTTTCATTGACATTTCGTTCTGAATCGCTTTCCGATGTGCGAATCGCGATCACAGCTTACAATCGAGTGTTTTTGTTTCCGAACGTTCATAAACATGAAGAACGGTGATCGCCGATAGATTTTTGTGAGAATCGCAACAAATCAAGAAGATTCACTGACATTTCGAACAAAATCAGATTCCCACGTGCGATTCGAGATCATACCTTACAATCGAGTGATGTCGTTCCCGAACGTTCATGAACATGAAAATTGGTGATCACCGGTACACTTTTGTGTGAATCGATACAATTTAACTACATTCACTGACATTTCGAACAGAACAGCTTTCCGACGTGCGATTCGAGATCATACCTTACAATCGAGTGATGTCGTTTCCGAACGTTCATAAACATGAAGAACGGTGATCACCGATACATTTTTGCGAGAATCGATACAATTTAACAATATTCACTGACATTTCGAACAGAACAGCTTTCCAACGTGCGATTCGAGATCATACCTTAGAATTGAGTGATGTCGTTTCCGAACGTTCATAAACATTAAGAACGGTGATCACCGATACACTTTTGTGTGAATCGATACAATTTAACAACATTCACTGACATTTCGACTAGCATCGCTTTCCGACGTGCGATTCGAGATCATTACACGTCGGAAAGCGATTCAGAACGAAATGACAGTGAACGTTGTTAATTTGTATCGATTCGCACAAAAGTGTATCGGTGATCACAAATTTTCATGTTTATGAACGTTCGGAAACGACATCACTCGATTGTAGGTTATAATCTCGAATCGCACGTCGGAAAGCTGTTCTGTTCGAAATGTCAGTGAATGTTGATAAAATATATCGATTCACACAAAAGTGTATCGGTGATCTCCAATTTTCACGTTTATGAACGTTCGGAAACGACATCACTCGATTGTAATGTATTATCTCGATTCGCACATCGGAAAGCTATTCAGAACGAAATGTCAGTGAACGTTGTTAAATTGTATCGATTCACACAAAAGTGTATCGGTGATCACCAATTTGCACGTTTATGAACGTTCCGAAATGACATCACTCGATTGTAAGTTATGATCTCGAATCGCACGTGGGAATCTGATTTTGTTCGAAATGTCAGTGAATCTTCTTGATTTGTTGCGATTCTCACAAAAATCTATCGGCGATCACATTTCTTCATGTTTATGAACGTTCGGAAACAAAAACACTCGATTGTAAGCTGTGATCGCGATTCGCACATCGGAAAGCGATTCAGAACGAAATGTCAGTGAGTCTGGTTAATTTGTGTCGATTCACACAAAAGTGTATCGGTGATGACCAATTTTCATGTTCATGAACGTTCGGAAACGACATCACTTGATTGTAAGGTATGATCTCGAATCGCACGTCGGAAAGCTGTTCTGTTCGAAATGTCAGTGAATGTTGTTAAATTGTATCGATTCACACAAAAGTGTATCGGTGATCACCAATTTTCATGTTCATGAACGTTCGGAAACGACATCACTCGATTGTAAGGTATGATCTCGAATCGCTCGTCGGAAGGCTGTTCTGTTCGAAATGTCAGTGAATGTTGTTAAATTGTATCGATTCACACAAAAGTGTATCGGTGATCACCAATTTTCACGTTTATGAACGTTCGGAAACGACACCACTCGATTGTAAGGTGTCATCTCGAATCGCACGTAGGAATCTGATTTTGTTCGAAATGTCAGTGAATCTTCTTGATTTGTTGCGATTCTCACAAAAATCTATCGGTGATCACCGTTCTTCATGTTTATGAACGTTCGGAAACGACAACACTCGATTGTAAGCTGTGATCGCGATTCGCACATCGGAAAGCGATTCAGAACGAAATGTCAGTGAATCTGGTTAATTTGTGTCGATTCACACAAAAGTGTATAGGTGATCACCAATTTTCATGTTCATGAACGTTCGGAAACGACATCACTCGATTGTAAGGTATGATCTCGAATCGCACGTCGGAAAGCTGTTCTGTTCGAAATGTCAGTGAATGTTGTTAAATTGTGTCGATTCACACAAAAGTGTATCGGTGATCACCAATTTTCACGTTTATGAACGTTCGGAAATGACATCACTCGATTGTAAGTTATGATCTCGGATCGCACGTCGGAAAACTGTTCTGTTCGAAATGTCAGTGAAAGTTGTTAAATTGTATAGATTCACACAAAAGTGTATCGGTGATCACCAATTTGCACGTTTATGAACGTTCGGAAACGACATCACTCGATTGTAATTTATGATCTCGAATCGAAATGTCATTGAATATTGTTAATTTTTCATGAATTGAACAAAAATTTTGTTGGTGATCACCAACTTCATGTTTATGAACGTTCGGAAACGTTTTCATCGCTCGATTGCCAGTTCAGATCTCAAATAGCCCTTCGGATTGCAATACTAAATGTCTGTAAAATTGTTGATATGTGACGTTTATCGGTGACCGTTTCCAATCTTTCATAAACATGAAAATAGGTAATCAGCGATAATCTTTTCTGTTAATCGTTACAAATCAACAATTTTTTCCGACATTTCTATCAGAATCGCAATCCGAGATGCGATTCGAGACCGGAACTGACAATCGAACGATGTCGTTTCTGAACGTTCACAAATATGAAAATTGGTGATCACAAATAAACTTTTGTGAGAATCGCTACAAATTATCAAGATTCACTGACAATTCGAACAGAATCGGTTTCCGACGTGCGATTCGAGATCATAACTTACAATCGAGTGATGTCGTCTCCGAAAGTTCGTATACATGAAAAACGGTGATCACGATAAACTTTTTGTTCAAGTCATCACAAATTAACAAGATTCTATGACATTTCGAACAGAATCGCTTTCTGACGTGCGATTTGAGATCATAACTTACAATCGAGTTATGTCGTTTCCGAACGTGCATAAACATGAAAATTGGTGAACACGGATTGACTTTTGTGTGAATCGATAGAAATTAACAAGATTCACTGACATTTCGTTCTCAATCGCTTTCCGATGTGCTGATCGAGATCATAACTTACAATCGAGTGATGTCGTTTCCGAACGTTCATGAACATGAAAATTGGTGATCACCGATACACTTTTGTGTGAATCGATTCAATTAAACAACATTCACTGACATTTCGAACAGAACAGCTTTGCGACGTGCGATTCGAGATCATAACCTACAATCGAGTGATGTCGTTTCCGAACGTTCATAAACATGAAAATTTGTGATCACCAATACACTTTTGTGCGAATCGATGGAAATTAACAAGGTTCACGGACATTTCGTTCTGAATAGCTTTCCGATGTGCGAATCGAGATAATACATTACAATCGAGTGATGTCGTTTCCGAACGTTCATAAACATGAAAATTTGTGATCACCCATACACTTTTGTGTGAATCGATACAATTTATCAACATTCACTGACATTTCGAACAGAACAGCTTTCCGACGTGCGATTCGAGATCATAACCTACAATCGAGTGATGTCGTTTCCGAACGTTCATAGACATGAAAATTTGTGATCACCGATACACTTTTGTGCGATTCGATACAAATTAACAAGGTTCACTGACATTTCGTTCTGAATAGCTTTCCGATGTGCGAATCGAGATAATACATTACAATCGAGTGATGTCGTTTCCGAACGTTCATAAACGTGAAAATTGGAGATCACCGATACACTTTTGTGTGAATCGATACATTTTATCAACATTCACTGACATTTCGAACAGAACAGCTTTCCGACGTGCGATTCGAGATTATAACCTACAATCGAGTGATGTCGTTTCCGAACGTTCATAAACATGAAAATTTATGATCACCGATACACTTTTGTGCGAATCGATACAAATTAACAAGGTTCACGGACATTTCGTTCTGAATAGCTTTCCGATGTGCGAATCGAGATAATACATTACAATCGAGTGATGTCGTTTCCGAACGTTCATAAACGTGAAAATTGCAGATCACCGATACACTTTTGTGTGAATCGATACAGTTTAACAACATTCACTGACATTTCGAAAAGAGCAGCTTTCCGACGTGCGATTCGAGATCATACCTTACAATCGAGTGATGTCGTTTCCGAACGTTCATGAACATGAAAATTGGTGATCACCTATACACTTTTGTGTGAATCGACACAAATTAACCAGATTCACTGACATTTCGTTCTGAATCGCTTTCCGATGTGCGAATCGCGATCACAGCTTACAATCGAGTGTTGTCGTTTCCGAACGTTCATAAACATGAAGAACGGTGATCACCGATAGATTTTTGTGAGAATCGCAACAAATCAAGAAGATTCACGGACATTTCGAACAAAATCAGATTCCCACGTGCGATTCTAGATCACACCTTACAATCGAGTGGTGTCGTTTCCGAACGTTCATAAACGTGAAAATTGGTGATCACCGATACACTTTTGTGTAAATCGATAAAAATTAACAAGATTCACTGACATTTCGAACAGAACAGCTTTCCGACGTGCGATTCGAGATCATACCTTACAATGGAGTGATGTCGTTTCCGAACGTTCATGAACATGAAAATTGGTCATCACCGATACACTTTTGTGTGAATCGACACAAATTAACCAGTTTCATTGACATTTCGTTCTGAATCGCTTTCCGATGTGCGAATCGCGATCACAGCTTACAATCGAGTGTTTTTGTTTCCGAACGTTCATAAACATGAAGAACGGTGATCGCCGATAGATTTTTGTGAGAATCGCAACAAATCAAGAAGATTCACTGACATTTCGAACAAAATCAGATTCCCACGTGCGATTCGAGATCATACCTTACAATCGAGTGATGTCGTTTCCGAACGTTCATGAACATGAAAATTGGTGATCACCGGTACACTTTTGTGTGAATCGATACAATTTAACTACATTCACTGACATTTCGAACAGAACAGCTTTCCGACGTGCGATTCGAGATCATACCTTACAATCGAGTGATGTCGTTTCCGAACGTTCATAAACATGAAGAACGGTGATCACCGATACATTTTTGCGAGAATCGATACAATTTAACAACATTCACTGACATTTCGAACAGAACAGCTTTCCAACGTGCGATTCGAGATCATACCTTAGAATTGAGTGATGTCGTTTCCGAACGTTCATAAACATTAAGAACGGTGATCACCGATACACTTTTGTGTGAATCGATACAATTTAACAACATTCACTGACATTTCGACTAGCATCGCTTTCCGACGTGCGATTCGAGATCATTACACGTCGGAAAGCGATTCAGAACGAAATGACAGTGAACGTTGGTAATTTGTATCGATTCGCACAAAAGTGTATCGGTGATCACAAATTTTCATGTTTATGAACGTTCGGAAACGACATCACTCGATTGTAGGTTATAATCTCGAATCGCACGTCGGAAAGCTGTTCTGTTCGAAATGTCAGTGAATGTTGATAAAATATATCGATTCACACAAAAGTGTATCGGTGATCTCCAATTTTCACGTTTATGAACGTTCGGAAACGACATCACTCGATTGTAATGTATTATCTCGATTCGCACATCGGAAAGCTATTCAGAACGAAATGTCAGTGAACGTTGTTAAATTGTATCGATTCACACAAAAGTGTATCGGTGATCACCAATTTTCACGTTTATGAACGTTCCGAAATGACATCACTCGATTGTAAGTTATGATCTCGAATCGCACGTGGGAATCTGATTTTGTTCGAAATGTCAGTGAATCTTCTTGATTTGTTGCGATTCTCACAAAAATCTATCGGCGATCACATTTCTTCATGTTTATGAACGTTCGGAAACAAAAACACTCGATTGTAAGCTGTGATCGCGATTCGCACATCGGAAAGCGATTCAGAACGAAATGTCAGTGAGTCTGGTTAATTTGTGTCGATTCACACAAAAGTGTATCGGTGATGACCAATTTTCATGTTCATGAACGTTCGGAAACGACATCACTCCATTGTAAGGTATGATCTCGAATCGCACGTCGGAAAGCTGTTCTGTTCGAAATGTCAGTGAATCTTTTTAATTTTTATCGATTTACACAAAAGTGTATCGGTGATCACCAATTTTCACGTTTATGAACGTTCGGAAACGACACCACTCGATTGTAAGGTGTGATCTAGAATCGCACGTGGGAATCTGATTTTGTTCGAAATGTCCGTGAATCTTCTTGATTTGTTGCGATTCTCACAAAAATCTATCGGTGATCACCGTTCTTCATGTTTATGAACGTTCGGAAACGACAACACTCGATTGTAAGCTGTGATCGCGTTTCGCACATCGGAAAGCGATTCAGAACGAAATGGCAGTGAATCCTGTTAATTTCCATCGATTCGCACAAAAGTGTATTGGTGATCACAAATTTTCATGTTTATGAACGTTCGGAAACGACATCACTCGATTGTAGGTTATGATCTCGAATCGCACGTCGGAAAGCTGTTCTGTTCGAAATGTCAGTGAATGTTGTTAAATTGAATCGATTCACACAAAAGTGTATCGGTGATCTGAAATTTTCACGTTTATGAACGGTCGGAAACGACATCACTCGATTGTAAGTTATGATATCGAATCGCACATCGAAAAGCTGCTCTTTTCGAAATGTCAGTGAATGTTGTTAAATTGTATCGATTCACACAAAAGTGTATCGGTGATCTCCAATTTTCACGTTTATGATGGTTCGGAAACGATATCACTCGATTGTAGGTTATGATCTCGATCACCACATCGGAAAGCGATTGAGAACGAAATGTCAGTGAATCTTGTTAATTTCTATCGATTCACACAAAAGTGAATCCGTGTTCACCAATTTTCATGTTTATGCACGTTCGGAAACGACATAACTCGATTGTAAGTTATGATCTCAAATCGCACGTCAGAAAGCGATTCTGTTCGAAATGTCATAGAATCTTGTTAATTTGTGATGACTTGAACAAAAAGTTTATCGTGATCACCGTTTTTCATGTATACGAACTTTCGGAGACGACATCACTCGATTGTAAGTTATGATCTCGAATCGCACGTCGGAAACCGATTCTGTTCGAATTGTCAGTGAATCTTGATAATTTGTAGCGATTCTCACAAAAATTTATTTGTGATCACCAATTTTCATATTTGTGAACGTTCAGAAACGACATCGTTCGATTGTCAGTTCCGGTCTCGAATCGCATCTCGGATTGCGATTCTGATAGAAATGTCGGAAAAAATTGTTGATTTGTAACGATTAACAGAAAAGATTATCGCTGATTACCTATTTTCATGTTTATGAAAGATTGGAAACGGTCACCGATAAACGTCACATATCAACAATTTTACAGACATTTAGTATCGCAATCCGAAGGGCCATTTGAGATCTGAACTGACAATCGAGCGATGAAAACGTTTCCGAACGTTCATAAACCTGAAGTTGGTGATCACCAATAAAATTTTTGTTCAATTCATGACAAATTAACAATATTCAATGACATTTCGATTCGAGATCATAAATTACAATCGAGTGATGTCGTTTCCGAACGTTCATAAACGTGCAAATTGGTGATCACCGATACACTTTTGTGTGAATCTATACAATTTAACAACATTCACTGACATTTCGAACAGAACAGCTTTCCGACGTGCGATCCGAGATCATACCTTACAATCGAGTGATGTCGTTTCCGAACGTTCATGAACATGAAAATTGGTGATCACCTATACACTTTTGTGTGAATCGACACAAATTAACCAGATTCACTGACATTTCGTTCTGAATCGCTTTCCGATGTGCGAATCGCGATCACAGCTTACAATCGAGTGTTGTCGTTTCCGAACGTTCATAAACATGAAAATTTGTGATCACCGATACACTTTTGTGCGAATCGATACAAATTAACAAGGTTCACGGACATTTCGTTCTGAATTGCTTTCCGATGTGCGAATCGAGATAATACATTACAATCGAGTGATGTCGTTTCCGAACGTTCATAAACGTGAAAATTGGAGATCACCGATACACTTTTGTGTGAATCGATACAGTTTAACAAGATTCACTGACATTTCGAAAAGAGCAGCTTTTCGATGTGCGATTCGATATCATAACTTACAATCGAGTGATGCCGTTTCCGAACGTTCATAAACGTGAAAATTGGAGATCACCGATACACTTTTGTGTGAATCGATACATTTTATCAACATTCACTGACATTTCGAACAGAACAGCTTTCCGACGTGCGATTCGAGATTATAACCTACAATCGAGTGATGTCGTTTCGGAACGTTCATAAACATTAAAATTTGTGATCACCGATACACTTTTGTGCGAATCGACACAAATTAACAAGGTTCACTGACATTTCGTTCTGAATAGCTTTCCGATGTGCGAATCGAGATTATACATTACATCGAGTGATGTCGTTTCCGAACGTTCATAAACGTGAAAATTGGAGATCACCGATACACTTTTGTGTGAATCGATACATTTTATCAACATTCACTGACATTTCGAACAGAACAGCTTTCCGACGTGCGATTCGAGATTATAACCTACAATCGAGTGATGTCGTTTCCGAACGTTCATAAACATGAAAATTTGTGATCACCGATACACTTTTGTGCGAATCGATACAAATTAACAAGGTTCACTGGCATTTCGTTCTGAATAGCTTTCCGATGTGCGAATCGAGATAATACATTACAATCGAGTGATGTCGTTTCCGAACGTTCATAAACGTGAAAATTGGAGATCACCGATACACTTTTGTGTGAATCGATACATTTTATCAACATTCACTGACATTTCGAACAGAACAGCTTTCCGACGTGCGATTCGAGATTATAACCTACAATCGAGTGATGTCGTTTCCGAACGTTCATAAACATGAAAATTTGTGATCACCGATACACTTTAGTGCGAATCGATACAAATTAACAACGTTCACTGTCATTTCGTTCTGAATCGCTTTCCGACGTGTAATGATCTCGAATCGCACGTCGGAAAGCGATGCTAGTCGAAATGTCAGTGAATGTTGTTAAATTGTATCGATTCACATAAAAGTGTATCGGTGATCACCGTTCTTAATGTTTATGAACGTTCGGAAACGACATCACTCAATTCTAAGGTATGATCTCGAATCGCACGTTGGAAAGCTGTTCTGTTCGAAATGTCAGTGAATGTTGTTAAATTGTATCGATTTACACAAAAGTGTATCGGTGATCACCAATTTTCATGTTCATGAACGTTCGGAAACGACATCACTCGATTGTAAGGTATGATCTCGAATCGCACGTCGGAAAGCTGTTCTGTTCGAAATGTCAGTGAATGTTGTTAAATTGTATCGATTCACACAAAAGTGTATCGGTGATCACCAATTTTCACGTTTATGAACGTTCCGAAATGACATCACTCGATTGTAAGTTATGATCTCGAATCGCACGTCGGAATCTGATTTTGTTCGAAATGTCAGTGAATCTTCTTGATTTGTTGCGATTCTCGCAAAAATCTATCGGTGATCACCGTTCTTCATGTTTATGAACGTTCGGAAACGACAACACTCGATTGTAAGCTGTGATCGCGATTCGCACATCGGAAAGCGATTCAGAACGAAATGTCAGTGAGTCTGGTTAATTTGTGTCGATTCACACAAAAGTGTATCGGTGATGACCAATTTTCATGTTCATGAACGTTCGGAAACGACATCACTCCATTGTAAGGTATGATCTCGAATCGCACGTCGGAAAGCTGTTCTGTTCGAAATGTCAGTGAATCTTGTTAATTTTTATCGATTTACACAAAAGTGTATCGGTGATCACCAATTTTCACGTTTATGAACGTTCGGAAACGACACCACTCGATTGTAAGGTGTGATCTAGAATCGCACGTGGGAATCTGATTTTGTTCGAAATGTCCGTGAATCTTCTTGATTTGTTGCGATTCTCACAAAAATCTATCGGTGATCACCGTTCTTCATGTTTATGAACGTTCGGAAACGACAACACTCGATTGTAAGCTGTGATCGCGTTTCGCACATCGGAAAGCGATTCAGAACGAAATGTCAGTGAATCCTGTTAATTTCCATCGATTCGCACAAAAGTGTATTGGTGATCACAAATTTTCATGTTTATGAACGTTCGGAAACGACATCACTCGATTGTAGGTTATGATCTCGAATCGCACGTCGGAAAGCTGTTCTGTTCGAAATGTCAGTGAATGTTGTTAAATTGAATCGATTCACACAAAAGTGTATCGGTGATCTGAAATTTTCACGTTTATGAACGGTCGGAAACGACATCACTCGATTGTAAGTTATGATATCGAATCGCACATCGAAAAGCTGCTCTTTTCGAAATGTCAGTGAATGTTGTTAAATTGTATCGATTCACACAAAAGTGTATCGGTGATCTCCAATTTTCACGTTTATGATGGTTCGGAAACGATATCACTCGATTGTAAGTTATGATCTCGATCACCACATCGGAAAGCGATTGAGAACGAAATGTCAGTGAATCTTGTTAATTTCTATCGATTCACACAAAAGTGAATCCGTGTTCACCAATTTTCATGTTTATGCACGTTCGGAAACGACATAACTCGATTGTAAGTTATGATCTCAAATCGCACGTCAGAAAGCGATTCTGTTCGAAATGTCATAGAATCTTGTTAATTTGTGATGACTTGAACAAAAAGTTTATCGTGATCACCGTTTTTCATGTATACGAACTTTCGGAGACGACATCACTCGATTGTAAGTTATGATCTCGAATCGCACGTCGGAAACCGATTCTGTTCGAATTGTCAGTGAATCTTGATAATTTGTAGCGATTCTCACAAAAATTTATTTGTGATCACCAATTTTCATATTTGTGAACGTTCAGAAACGACATCGTTCGATTGTCAGTTCCGGTCTCGAATCGCATCTCGGATTGCGATTCTGATAGAAATGTCGGAAAAAATTGTTGATTTGTAACGATTAACAGAAAAGATTATCGCTGATTACCTATTTTCATGTTTATGAAAGATTGGAAACGGTCACCGATAAACGTCACATATCAACAATTTTACAGACATTTAGTATCGCAATCCGAAGGGCCATTTGAGATCTGAACTGACAATCGAGCGATGAAAACGTTTCCGAACGTTCATAAACCTGAAGTTGGTGATCACCAATAAAATTTTTGTTCAATTCATGACAAATTAACAATATTCAATGACATTTCGATTCGAGATCATAAATTACAATCGAGTGATGTCGTTTCCGAACGTTCATAAACGTGCAAATTGGTGATCACCGATACACTTTTGTGTGAATCTATACAATTTAACAACATTCACTGACATTTCGAACAGAACAGCTTTCCGACGTGCGATCCGAGATCATACCTTACAATCGAGTGATGTCGTTTCCGAACGTTCATGAACATGAAAATTGGTGATCACCTATACACTTTTGTGTGAATCGACACAAATTAACCAGATTCACTGACATTTCGTTCTGAATCGCTTTCCGATGTGCGAATCGCGATCACAGCTTACAATCGAGTGTTGTCGTTTCCGAACGTTCATAAACATGAAAATTTGTGATCACCGATACACTTTTGTGCGAATCGATACAAATTAACAAGGTTCACGGACATTTCGTTCTGAATTGCTTTCCGATGTGCGAATCGAGATAATACATTACAATCGAGTGATGTCGTTTCCGAACGTTCATAAACGTGAAAATTGGAGATCACCGATACACTTTTGTGTGAATCGATACAGTTTAACAAGATTCACTGACATTTCGAAAAGAGCAGCTTTTCGATGTGCGATTCGATATCATAACTTACAATCGAGTGATGCCGTTTCCGAACGTTCATAAACGTGAAAATTGGAGATCACCGATACACTTTTGTGTGAATCGATACATTTTATCAACATTCACTGACATTTCGAACAGAACAGCTTTCCGACGTGCGATTCGAGATTATAACCTACAATCGAGTGATGTCGTTTCGGAACGTTCATAAACATTAAAATTTGTGATCACCGATACACTTTTGTGCGAATCGACACAAATTAACAAGGTTCACTGACATTTCGTTCTGAATAGCTTTCCGATGTGCGAATCGAGATTATACATTACATCGAGTGATGTCGTTTCCGAACGTTCATAAACGTGAAAATTGGAGATCACCGATACACTTTTGTGTGAATCGATACATTTTATCAACATTCACTGACATTTCGAACAGAACAGCTTTCCGACGTGCGATTCGAGATTATAACCTACAATCGAGTGATGTCGTTTCCGAACGTTCATAAACATGAAAATTTGTGATCACCGATACACTTTTGTGCGAATCGATACAAATTAACAAGGTTCACTGGCATTTCGTTCTGAATAGCTTTCCGATGTGCGAATCGAGATAATACGTTACAATCGAGTGATGTCGTTTCCGAACGTTCATAAACGTGAAAATTGGAGATCACCGATACACTTTTGTGTGAATCGATACATTTTATCAACATTCACTGACATTTCGAACAGAACAGCTTTCCGACGTGCGATTCGAGATTATAACCTACAATCGAGTGATGTCGTTTCCGAACGTTCATAAACATGAAAATTTGTGATCACCGATACACTTTAGTGCGAATCGATACAAATTAACAACGTTCACTGTCATTTCGTTCTGAATCGCTTTCCGACGTGTAATGATCTCGAATCGCACGTCGGAAAGCGATGCTAGTCGAAATGTCAGTGAATGTTGTTAAATTGTATCGATTCACATAAAAGTGTATCGGTGATCACCGTTCTTAATGTTTATGAACGTTCGGAAACGACATCACTCAATTCTAAGGTATGATCTCGAATCGCACGTTGGAAAGCTGTTCTGTTCGAAATGTCAGTGAATGTTGTTAAATTGTATCGATTTACACAAAAGTGTATCGGTGATCACCAATTTTCATGTTCATGAACGTTCGGAAACGACATCACTCGATTGTAAGGTATGATCTCGAATCGCACGTCGGAAAGCTGTTCTGTTCGAAATGTCAGTGAATGTTGTTAAATTGTATCGATTCACACAAAAGTGTATCGGTGATCACCAATTTTCACGTTTATGAACGTTCCGAAATGACATCACTCGATTGTAAGTTATGATCTCGAATCGCACGTCGGAATCTGATTTCGTTCGAAATGTCAGTGAATCTTCTTGATTTGTTGCGATTCTCGCAAAAATCTATCAGTGATCACCGTTCTTCATGTTTATGAACGTTCGGAAACGACAACACACGATTGTAAGCTGTGATCGCGATTCGCACATCGGAAAGCGATTCAGAACGAACTGACAGTGAATCTGGTTAATTTGTGTCGATTCACACAAAAGTGTATAGGTGATCACCAATTTTCATGTTCATGAACGTTCGGAAACGACATCACTCGATTGTAAGGTATGATCTCGAATCGCACGTCGGAAAGCTGTTCTGTTCGAAATGTCAGTGAATGTTGTTAAATTGTATCGATTCACACAAAAGTGTATCGGTGATCACCAATTTTCACGTTTATGAACGTTCCGAAATGACATCACTCGATTGTAAGTTATGATCTCGAATCGCACGTGGGAATCTGATTTTGTTCGAAATGTCAGTGAATCTTCTTGATTTGTTGCGATTCTCACAAAAATCTATCGGCGATCACCGTTCTTCATGTTTATGAACGTTCGGAAACAAAAACACTCGATTGTAAGCTGTGATCGCGATTCGCACATCGGAAAGCGATTCAGAACGAAATGTCAGTGAATCTGGTTAATTTGTGTCGATTCACACAAAAGTGTATCGGTGATCACCAATTTTCATGTTCATGAACGTTCGGAAACGACATCACTCCATTGTAAGGTATGATCTCGAATCGCACGTCGGAAAGCTGTTCTGTTCGAAATGTCAGTGAATCTTGTTAATTTTTATCGATTTACACAAAAGTGTATCGGTGATCACCAATTTTCACGTTTATGAACGTTCGGAAACAACACCACTCGATTGTAAGGTGTGATCTAGAATCGCACGTGGGAATCTGATTTTGTTCGAAATGTCAGTGAATCTTCTTGATTTGTTGCGATTCTCACAAAAATCTATCGGTGATCACCGTTCTTCATGTTTATGAACGTTCGGAAACGACAACACACGATTGTAAGCTGTGATCGCGATTCGCACATCGGAAAGCGATTCAGAACGAAATGACAGTGAATCTGGTTAATTTGTGTCGATTCACACAAAAGTGTATAGGTGATCACCAATTTTCATGTTCATGAACGTTCGGAAACGACATCACTCGATTGTAAGGTATGATCTCGAATCGCACGTCGGAAAGCTGTTCTGTTCGAAATGTCAGTGAATGTTGTTAAATTGTATCGATTCACACAAAAGTGTATCGGTGATCACCAATTTTCACGTTTATGAACGTTCCGAAATGACATCACTCGATTGTAAGTTATGATCTCGAATCGCACGTGGGAATCTGATTTTGTTCGAAATGTCAGTGAATCTTCTTGATTTGTTGCGATTCTCACAAAAATCTATCGGCGATCACATTTCTTCATGTTTATGAACGTTCGGAAACAAAAACACTCGATTGTAAGCTGTGATCGCGATTCGCACATCGGAAAGCGATTCAGAACGAAATGTCAGTGAGTCTGTTTAATTTGTGTCGATTCACACAAAAGTGTATCGGTGATGACCAATTTTCATGTTCATGAACGTTCGGAAACGACATCACTCGATTGTAAGGTATGATCTCGAATCGCACGTCGGAAAGCTGTTCTGTTCGAAATGTCAGTGAATGTAGTTAAATTGTATCGATTCACACAAACGTGTATCGGTGATCACCAATTTTCATGTTCATGAACGTTCGGAAACGACATCACTCGATTGTAAGGTATGATCTCGAATCGCACGTCGGAAAGCTGTTCTGTTCGAAATGTCAGTGAATGTTGTTAAATTGTATCGATTTACACAAAAGTGTATCGGTGATCACCAATTTTCATGTTCATGAACGTTCGGAAACGACATCACTCGATTGTAAGGTATGATCTCGAATCGCACGTCGGAAAGCTGTTCTGTTCGAAATGTCAGTGAATGTTGTTAAATTGTATCGATTTACACAAAAGTGTATCGGTGATCACCAATTTTCATGTTCATGAACGTTCGGAAACGACATCACTCGATTATAAGGTATGATCTCGAATCGCACGTCGGAAAGCTGTTCTGTTCGAAATGTCAGTGAATGTTGTTAAATTGTATCGATTCACACAAAAGTGTATCGGTGATCACCAATTTTCATGTTCAGGAACGTTCGGAAACGACATCACTCGATTGTAAGGTATGATCTCGAATCGCACGTCGGAAAGCTGTTCTGTTCGAAATTTCAGTGAATTTAGTTAAATTGTATCGATTCACACAAAAGTGTATCGGTGATCACCAATTTTCATGTTCATGAACGTTCGGAAACGACATCATTCGATTGTAAGGTATGATCTCGAATCGCACGTGGGAATCTGATTTTGTTCGAAATGTCAGTGAATCTTCTTGATTTGTTGCGATTCTCACAAAAATCTATCGGCGATCACCGTTCTTCATGTTTATGAACGTTCGAAAACAAAAACACTCGATTGTAAGCTGTGATCACGATTCGCACATCGGAAAGCGATTCAGAACGAAATGTCAGTGAATCTGGTTAATTTGTGTCGATTCACACAAAAGTGTATCGGTGATGACCAATTTTCATGTTCATGAACGTTCGGAAACGACATCACTCGATTGTAAGGTATGATCTCGAATCGCACGTCGGAAAGCTGTTCTGTTCGAAATGTCAGTGAATGTTGTTAAATTGTATCGATTCACACAAAAGTGTATCGGTGATCACCAATTTTCATGTTCATGAACGTTCGGAAACGACATCACTCGATTGTAAGGTATGATCTCGAATCGCTCGTCGGAAGGCTGTTCTGTTCGAAATGTCAGTGAATGTTGTTAAATTGTATCGATTCACACAAAAGTGTATCGGTGATCACCAATTTTCACGTTTATGAACGTTCGGAAACGACACCACTCGATTGTAAGGTGTGATCTCGAATCGCACGTAGGAATCTGATTTTGTTCGAAATGTCAGTGAATCTTCTTGATTTGTTGCGATTCTCACAAAAATCTATCGGTGATCACCGTTCTTCATGTTTATGAACGTTCGGAAACGACAACACTCGATTGTAAGCTGTGATCGCGATTCGCACATCGGAAAGCGATTCAGAACGAAATGTCAGTGAATCTGGTTAATTTGTGTCGATTGACACAAAAGTGTATAGGTGATCACCAATTTTCATGTTCATGAACGTTCGGAAACGACATCACTCGATTGTAAGGTATGATCTCGAATCGCACGTCGGAAAGCTGTTCTGTTCGAAATGTCAGTGAATGTTGTTAAATTGTGTCGATTCACACAAAAGTGTATCGGTGATGACCAATTTTCACGTTTATGAACGTTCGGAAATGACATCACTCGATTGTAAGTTATGATCTCGGATCGCACGTCGGAAAGCTGTTCTGTTCGAAATGTCAGTGAATGTTGTTAAATTGTATAGATTCACACAAAAGTGTATCGGTGATCACCAATTTGCACGTTTATGAACGTTCGTAAACGACATCACTCGATTGTAATTTATGATCTCGAATCGAAATGTCATTGAATATTGTTAATTTGTCATGAATTGAACAAAAATTTTGTTGGTGATCACCAACTTCATGTTTATGAACGTTCGGAAACGTTTTCATCGCTCGAATGCCAGTTCAGATCTCAAATAGCCCTTCGGATTGCAATACTAAATGTCTGTAAAATTGTTGATATGTGACGTTTATCGGTGACCGTTTCCAATCTTTCATAAACATGAAAATAGGTAATCAGCGATAATCTTTTCTGTTAATCGTTACAAATCAACAATTTTTTCCGACATTTCTATCAGAATCGCAATCCGAGATGCGATTCGAGACCGGAACTGACAATCGAACGATGTCGTTTCTGAACGTTCACAAATATGAAAATTGGTGATCACAAATAAACTTTTGTGAGAATCGCTACAAATTATCAAGATTCACTGACAATTCGAACAGAATCGGTTTCCGACGTGCGATTCGAGATCATAACTTACAATCGAGTGATGTCGTCTCCGAAAGTTCGTATACATGAAAAACGGTGATCACGATAAACTTTTTGTTCAAGTCATCACAAATTAACAAGATTCTATGACATTTCGAACAGAATCGCTTTCTGACGTGCGATTTGAGATCATAACTTACAATCGAGTTATGTCGTTTCCGAACGTGCATAAACATGAAAATTGGTGAACACGGATTGACTTTTGTCTGAATCGATAGAAATTAACAAGATTCACTGACATTTCGTTCTCAATCGCTTTCCGATGTGCTGATCGAGATCATAACTTACAATCGAGTGATGTCGTTTCCGAACGTTCATGAACATGAAAATTGGTGATCACCGATACACTTTTGTGTGAATCGATTCAATTAAACAACATTCACTGACATTTCGAACAGAACAGCTTTCCGACGTGCGATTCGAGATCATAACCTACAATCGAGTGATGTCGTTTCCGAACGTTCATAAACATGAAAATTTGTGATCACCAATACACTTTTGTGCGAATCGATGGAAATTAACAAGGTTCACGGACATTTCGTTCTGAATAGCTTTCCGATGTGCGAATCGAGATAATACATTACAATCGAGTGATGTCGTTTCCGAACGTTCATAAACATGAAAATTTGTGATCACCCATACACTTTTGTGTGAATCGATACAATTTATCAACATTCACTGACATTTCGAACAGAACAGCTTTCCGACGTGCGATTCGAGATCATAACCTACAATCGAGTGATGTCGTTTCCGAACGTTCATAGACATGAAAATTTGTGATCACCGATACACTTTTGTGCGATTCGATACAAATTAACAAGGTTCACTGACATTTCGTTCTGAATAGCTTTCCGATGTGCGAAACGAGATAATACATTACAATCGAGTGATGCCGTTTCCGAACGTTCATAAACGTGAAAATTCGTGATCACCGATACACTTTTGTGTGAATCTATACAATTTAACAACATTCACTGACATTTCGAACAGAACAGCTTTCCGACGTGCGATCCGAGATCATACCTTACAATCGAGTGATGTCGTTTCCGAACGTTCATGAACATGAAAATTGGTGATCACCTATACACTTTTGTGTGAATCGACACAAATTAACCAGATTCACTGACATTTCGTTCTGAATCGCTTTCCGATGTGCGAATCGCGATCACAGCTTACAATCGAGTGTTGTCGTTTCCGAACGTTCATAAACATGAAAATTTGTGATCACCGATACACTTTTGTGCGAATCGATACAAATTAACAAGGTTCACGGACATTTCGTTCTGAATTGCTTTCCGATGTGCGAATCGAGATAATACATTACAATCGAGTGATGTCGTTTCCGAACGTTCATAAACGTGAAAATTGGAGATCACCGATACACTTTTGTGTGAATCGATACATTTTATCAACATTCACTGACATTTCGAACAGAACAGCTTTCCGACGTGCGATTCGAGATTATAACCTACAATCGAGTGATGTCGTTTCCGAACGTTCATAAACATTAAAATTTGTGATCACCGATACACTTTTGTGCGAATCGATACAACTTAACAAGGTTCACTGACATTTCGTTCTGAATAGCTTTCCGATGTGCGAATCGAGATAATACATTACAATCGAGTGATGTCGTTTCCGAACGTTCATAAACGTGAAAATTGGAGATCACCGATACACTTTTGTGTGAATCGATACATTTTATCAACATTCACTGACATTTCGAACAGAACAGCTTTCCGACGTGCGATTCGAGATTATAACCTACAATCGAGTGATGTCGTTTCCGAACGTTCATAAACATGAAAATTTGTGATCACCGATACACTTTAGTGCGAATCGATACAAATTAACAACGTTCACTGTCATTTCGTTCTGAATCGCTTTCCGACGTGTAATGATCTCGAATCGCACGTCGGAAAGCGATGCTAGTCGAAATGTCAGTGAATGTTGTTAAATTGTATCGATTCACACAAAAGTGTATCGGTGATCACCGTTCTTAATGTTTATGAACGTTCGGAAGCGACATCACTCAATTCTAAGGTATGATCTCGAATCGCACGTTGGAAAGCTGTTCTGTTCGAAATGTCAGTGAATGTTGTTAAATTGTATCGATTTACACAAAAGTGTATCGGTGATCACCAATTTTCATGTTCATGAACGTTCGGAAACGACATCACTCGATTGTAAGGTATGATCTCGAATCGCACGTCGGAAAGCTGTTCTGTTCGAAATGTCAGTGAATGTTGTTAAATTGTATCGATTCACACAAAAGTGTATCGGTGATCACCAATTTTCATGTTCATGAATGTTCGGAAACGACATCACTCGATTGTAAGGTATGATCTCGAATCGCTCGTCGGAAGGCTGTTCTGTTCGAAATGTCAGTGAATGTTGTAAAATTGTATCGATTCACACAAAAGTGTATCGGTGATCACCAATTTTCACGTTTATGAACGTTCGAAAACTACATCACTCGATTGTAAGTTATGTTCTCGAATCGCAGGTCGGAATCTGATTCTGTTCGAAATGTCAGTGAATCTTCTTGATTTGTTGCGATTCTCGCAAAAATCAATCGGTGATCACCGTTCTTCATGTTTATGAACGTTCGGAAACGACATCACTCGATCGTAAGGTATGATCTCGAATCGCACGTCGGAAAGCTGTTCAGTTCGAAATGTCAGTGAATCTTGTTAATTTTTATCGATTTACACGAAAGTGTATCGGTGATCACCAATTTTCATGTTCAGGAACGTTCGGAAACGACATCACTCGATTGTAAGGTATGATCTCGAATCGCACGTCGGAAAGCTGTTCTGTTCGAAATTTCAGTGAATTTAGTTAAATTGTATCGATTCACACAAAAGTGTACCGGTGATCACCAATTTTCATGTTCATGAACGTTCGGAAACGACATCATTCGATTGTAAGGTATGATCTCGAATCGCACGTGGGAATCTGATTTTGTTCGAAATGTCAGTGAATCTTCTTGATTTGTTGCGATTCTCACAAAAATCTATCGGCGATCACCGTTCTTCATGTTTATGAACGTTCGGAAACAAAAACACTCGATTGTAAGCTGTGATCGCGATTCGCACATCGGAAAGCGATTCAGAACGAAATGTCAGTGAATCTGGTTAATTTGTGTCGATTCACACAAAAGTGTATCGGTGATGACCAAGTTTCATGTTCATGAACGTTCGGAAACGACATCACTCGATTGTAAGGTATGATCTCGAATCGCACGTCGGAAAGCTGTTCTGTTCGAAATGTCAGTGAATGTTGTTAAATTGTGTCGATTCACACAAAAGTGTATCGGTGATGACCAATTTTCACGTTTATGAACGTTCGGAAATGACATCACTCGATTGTAAGTTATGATCTCGGATCGCACGTCGGAAAGCTGTTCTGTTCGAAATGTCAGTGAATGTTGTTAAATTGTATAGATTCACACAAAAGTGTATCGGTGATCACCAATTTGCACGTTTATGAACGTTCGTAAACGACATCACTCGATTGTAATTTATGATCTCGAATCGAAATGTCATTGAATATTGTTAATTTGTCATGAATTGAACAAAAATTTTGTTGGTGATCACCAACTTCATGTTTATGAACGTTCGGAAACGTTTTCATCGCTCGATTGCCAGTTCAGATCTCAAATAGCCCTTCGGATTGCAATACTAAATGTCTGTAAAATTGTTGATATGTGACGTTTATCGGTGACCGTTTCCAATCTTTCATAAACATGAAAATAGGTAATCAGCGATAATCTTTTCTGTTAATCGTTACAAATCAACAATTTTTTCCGACATTTCTATCAGAATCGCAATCCGAGATGCGATTCGAGACCGGAACTGACAATCGAACGATGTCGTTTCTGAACGTTCACAAATATGAAAATTGGTGATCACAAATAAACTTTTGTGAGAATCGCTACAAATTATCAAGATTCACTGACAATTCGAACAGAATCGGTTTCCGACGTGCGATTCGAGATCATAACTTACAATCGAGTGATGTCGTCTCCGAAAGTTCGTATACATGAAAAACGGTGATCACGATAAACTTTTTGTTCAAGTCATCACAAATTAACAAGATTCTATGACATTTCGAACAGAATCGCATTCTGACGTGCGATTTGAGATCATAACTTACAATCGAGTTATGTCGTTTCCGAACGTGCATAAACATGAAAATTGGTGAACACGGATTGACTTTTGTGTGAATCGATAGAAATTAACAAGATTCACTGACATTTCGTTCTCAATCGCTTTCCGATGTGCTGATCGAGATCATAACTTACAATCGAGTGATGTCGTTTCCGAACGTTCATGAACATGAAAATTGGTGATCACCGATACACTTTTGTGTGAATCGATTCAATTAAACAACATTCACTGACATTTCGAACAGAACAGCTTTCCGACGTGCGATTCGAGATCATAACCTACAATCGAGTGATGTCGTTTCCGAACGTTCATAAACATGAAAATTTGTGATCACCAATACACTTTTGTGCGAATCGATGGAAATTAACAAGGTTCACGGACATTTCGTTCTGAATAGCTTTCCGATGTGCGAATCGAGATAATACATTACAATCGAGTGATGTCGTTTCCGAACGTTCATAAACATGAAAATTTGTGATCACCCATACACTTTTGTGTGAATCGATACAATTTATCAACATTCACTGACATTTCGAACAGAACAGCTTTCCGACGTGCGATTCGAGATCATAACCTACAATCGAGTGATGTCGTTTCCGAACGTTCATAGACATGAAAATTTGTGATCACCGATACACTTTTGTGCGATTCGATACAAATTAACAAGGTTCACTGACATTTCGTTCTGAATAGCTTTCCGATGTGCGAAACGAGATAATACATTACAATCGAGTGATGCCGTTTCCGAACGTTCATAAACGTGAAAATTGGAGATCACCGATACACTTTTGTGTGAATCGATACATTTTATCAACATTCACTGACATTTCGAACAGAACAGCTTTCCGACGTGCGATTCGAGATTATAACCTACAGTCGAGTGATGTCGTTTCCGAACGTTCATAAACATTAAAATTTGTGATCACCGATACACTTTTGTGCGAATCGACACAAATTAACAAGGTTCACTGACATTACGTTCTGAATAGCTTTCCGATGTGCGAATCGAGATAATACATTACAATCGAGTGATGTCGTTTCCGAACGTTCATAAACGTGAAAATTGGAGATCACCGATACACTTTTGTGTGAATCGATACAGTTTAACAAGATTCACTGACATTTCGAAAAGAGCAGCTTTTCGATGTGCGATTCGATATCATAACTTACAATCGAGTGATGTCGTTTCCGACCGTTCATAAACGTGAAAATTGGAGATCACCGATACACTTTTGTGCGAATCGATACAAATTAACAAGGTTCACGGACATTTCGTTCTGAATAGCTTTCCGATGTGCGAATCGAGATAATACATTACAATCGAGTGATGTCGTTTCCGAACGTTCATAAACGTGAAAATTGGAGATCACCGATACACTTTTGTGTGAATCGATACAGTTTAACAACATTCACTGACATTTCGAAAAGAGCAGCTTTCCGACGTGCGATTCGAGATCATACCTTACAATCGAGTGATGTCGTTTCCGAACGTTCATGAACATGAAAATTGGTGATCACCTATACACTTTTGTGTGAATCGACACAAATTAACCAGATTCACTGACATTTCGTTCTGAATCGCTTTCCGATGTGCGAATCGCGATCACAGCTTACAATCGAGTGTTGTCGTTTCCGAACGTTCATAAACATGAAGAACGGTGATCACCGATAGATTTTTGTGAGAATCGCAACAAATCAAGAAGATTCACGGACATTTCGAACAAAATCAGATTCCCACGTGCGATTCTAGATCACACCTTACAATCGAGTGGTGTCGTTTCCGAACGTTCATAAACGTGAAAATTGGTGATCACCGATACACTTTTGTGTAAATCGATAAAAATTAACAAGATTCACTGACATTTCAAACAGAACAGCTTTCCGACGTGCGATTCGAGATCATACCTTACAATGGAGTGATGTCGTTTCCGAACGTTCATGAACATGAAAATTGGTGATCACCGATACACTTTTGTGTGAATCGACACAAATTAACCAGTTTCATTGACATTTCGTTCTGAATCGCTTTCCGATGTGCGAATCGCGATCACAGCTTACAATCGAGTGTTTTTGTTTCCGAACGTTCATAAACATGAAGAACGGTGATCGCCGATAGATTTTTGTGAGAATCGCAACAAATCAAGAAGATTCACTGACATTTCGAACAAAATCAGATTCCCACGTGCGATTCGAGATCATACCTTACAATCGAGTGATGTCGTTTCCGAACGTTCATGAACATGAAAATTGGTGATCACCGGTACACTTTTGTGTGAATCGATACAATTTAACTACATTCACTGACATTTCGAACAGAACAGCTTTCCGACGTGCGATTCGAGATCATACCTTACAATCGAGTGATGTCGTTTCCGAACGTTCATAAACATGAAGAACGGTGATCACCGATACATTTTTGCGAGAATCGATACAATTTAACAACATTCACTGACATTTCGAACAGAACAGCTTTCCAACGTGCGATTCGAGATCATACCTTAGAATTGAGTGATGTCGTTTCCGAACGTTCATAAACATTAAGAACGGTGATCACCGATACACTTTTGTGTGAATCGATACAATTTAACAACATTCACTGACATTTCGACTAGCATCGCTTTCCGACGTGCGATTCGAGATCATTACACGTCGGAAAGCGATTCAGAACGAAATGACAGTGAACGTTGTTAATTTGTATCGATTCGCACAAAAGTGTATCGGTGATCACAAATTTTCATGTTTATGAACGTTCGGAAACGACATCACTCGATTGTAGGTTATAATCTCGAATCGCACGTCGGAAAGCTGTTCTGTTCGAAATGTCAGTGAATGTTGATAAAATATATCGATTCACACAAAAGTGTATCGGTGATCTCCAATTTTCACGTTTATGAACGTTCGGAAACGACATCACTCGATTGTAATGTATTATCTCGATTCGCACATCGGAAAGCTATTCAGAACGAAATGTCAGTGAACGTTGTTAAATTGTATCGATTCACACAAAAGTGTATCGGTGATCACCAATTTTCACGTTTATGAACGTTCCGAAATGACATCACTCGATTGTAAGTTATGATCTCGAATCGCACGTGGGAATCTGATTTTGTTCGAAATGTCAGTGAATCTTCTTGATTTGTTGCGATTCTCACAAAAATCTATCGGCGATCACATTTCTTCATGTTTATGAACGTTCGGAAACAAAAACACTCGATTGTAAGCTGTGATCGCGATTCGCACATCGGAAAGCGATTCAGAACGAAATGTCAGTGAGTCTGGTTAATTTGTGTCGATTCACACAAAAGTGTATCGGTGATGACCAATTTTCATGTTCATGAACGTTCGGAAACGACATCACTCCATTGTAAGGTATGATCTCGAATCGCACGTCGGAAAGCTGTTCTGTTCGAAATGTCAGTGAATCTTGTTAATTTTTATCGATTTACACAAAAGTGTATCGGTGATCACCAATTTTCACGTTTATGAACGTTCGGAAACGACACCACTCGATTGTAAGGTGTGATCTAGAATCGCACGTGGGAATCTGATTTTGTTCGAAATGTCCGTGAATCTTCTTGATTTGTTGCGATTCTCACAAAAATCTATCGGTGATCACCGTTCTTCATGTTTATGAACGTTCGGAAACGACAACACTCGATTGTAAGCTGTGATCGCGTTTCGCACATCGGAAAGCGATTCAGAACGAAATGTCAGTGAATCCTGTTAATTTCCATCGATTCGCACAAAAGTGTATTGGTGATCACAAATTTTCATGTTTATGAACGTTCGGAAACGACATCACTCGATTGTAGGTTATGATCTCGAATCGCACGTCGGAAAGCTGTTCTGTTCGAAATGTCAGTGAATGTTGTTAAATTGTATCGATTCACACAAAAGTGTATCGGTGATCTCCAATTTTCACGTTTATGATGGTTCGGAAACGATATCACTCGATTGTAAGTTATGATCTCGATCACCACATCGGAAAGCGATTGAGAACGAAATGTCAGTGAATCTTGTTAATTTCTATCGATTCACACAAAAGTGAATCCGTGTTCACCAATTTTCATGTTTATGCACGTTCGGAAACGACATAACTCGATTGTAAGTTATGATCTCAAATCGCACGTCAGAAAGCGATTCTGTTCGAAATGTCATAGAATCTTGTTAATTTGTGATGACTTGAACAAAAAGTTTATCGTGATCACCGTTTTTCATGTATACGAACTTTCGGAGACGACATCACTCGATTGTAAGTTATGATCTCGAATCGCACGTCGGAAACCGATTCTGTTCGAATTGTCAGTGAATCTTGATAATTTGTAGCGATTCTCACAAAAATTTATTTGTGATCACCAATTTTCATATTTGTGAACGTTCAGAAACGACATCGTTCGATTGTCAGTTCCGGTCTCGAATCGCATCTCGGATTGCGATTCTGATAGAAATGTCGGAAAAAATTGTTGATTTGTAACGATTAACAGAAAAGATTATCGCTGATTACCTATTTTCATGTTTATGAAAGATTGGAAACGGTCACCGATAAACGTCACATATCAACAATTTTACAGACATTTAGTATCGCAATCCGAAGGGCCATTTGAGATCTGAACTGACAATCGAGCGATGAAAACGTTTCCGAACGTTCATAAACCTGAAGTTGGTGATCACCAATAAAATTTTTGTTCAATTCATGACAAATTAACAATATTCAATGACATTTCGATTCGAGATCATAAATTACAATCGAGTGATGTCGTTTCCGAACGTTCATAAACGTGCAAATTGGTGATCACCGATACACTTTTGTGTGAATCTATACAATTTAACAACATTCACTGACATTTCGAACAGAACAGCTTTCCGACGTGCGATCCGAGATCATAACTTACAATCGAGTGATGTCATTTCCGAACGTTCATAAACGTGAAAATTGGTCATCACCGATACACTTTTGTGTGAATCGACACAATTTAACAACATTCACTGACATTTCGAACAGAACAGCTTTCCGACGTGCGATTCGAGATCATACCTTACAATCGAGTGATGTCGTTTCCGAAAGTTCGTATACATGAAAAACGGTGATCACGATAAACTTTTTGTTCAAGTCATCACAAATTAACAAGATTCTATGACATTTCGAACAGAATCGCTTTCTGACGTGCGATTTGAGATCATAACTTACAATCGAGTTATGTCGTTTCCAAACGTGCATAAACATGAAAATTGGTGAACACGGATTGACTTTTGTGTGAATCGATAGAAATTAACAAGATTCACTGACATTTCGTTCTCAATCGCTTTCCGATGTGCTGATCGAGATCATAACTTACAATCGAGTGATGTCGTTTCCGAACGTTCATGAACATGAAAATTGGTGATCACCGATACACTTTTGTGTGAATCGATTCAATTAAACAACATTCACTGACATTTCGAACAGAACAGCTTTCCGACGTGCGATTCGAGATCATAACCTACAATCGAGTGATGTCGTTTCCGAACGTTCATAGACATGAAAATTTGTGATCACCGATACACTTTTGTGCGATTCGATACAAATTAACAAGGTTCACTGACATTTCGTTCTGAATAGCTTTCCGATGTGCGAATCGAGATAATACATTACAATCGAGTGATGCCGTTTCCGAACGTTCATAAACGTGAAAATTGGAGATCACCGATACACTTTTGTGTGAATCGATACATTTTATCAACATTCACTGACATTTCGAAGAGAACAGCTTTCCGACGTGCGATTCGAGATCATAACCTACAATCGAGTGATGTCGTTTCCGAACGTTCATAGACATGAAAATTTGTGATCACCGATACACTTTTGTGCGATTCGATACAAATTAACAAGGTTCACTGACATTTCGTTCTGAATAGCTTTCCGATGTGCGAATCGAGATAATACATTACAATCGAGTGATGCCGTTTCCGAACGTTCATAAACGTGAAAATTGGAGATCACCGATACACTTTTGTGTGAATCGATACATTTTATCAACATTCACTGACATTTCGAACAGAACAGCTTTCCGACGTGCGATTCGAGATTATAACCTACAATCGAGTGATGTCGTTTCGGAACGTTCATAAACATTAAAATTTGTGATCACCGATACACTTTTGTGCGAATCGACACAAATTAACAAGGTTCACTGACATTTCGTTCTGAATAGCTTTCCGATGTGCGAATCGAGATTATACATTACATCGAGTGATGTCGTTTCCGAACGTTCATAAACGTGAAAATTGGAGATCACCGATACACTTTTGTGTGAATCGATACATTTTATCAACATTCACTGACATTTCGAACAGAACAGCTTTCCGACGTGCGATTCGAGATTATAACCTACAATCGAGTGATGTCGTTTCCGAACGTTCATAAACATGAAAATTTGTGATCACCGATACACTTTTGTGCGAATCGATACAAATTAACAAGGTTCACGGACATTTCGTTCTGAATAGCTTTCCGATGTGCGAATCGAGATAATACATTACAATCGAGTGATGTCGTTTCCGAACGTTCATAAACGTGAAAATTGGAGATCACCGATACACTTTTGTGTGAATCGATACAGTTTAACAAGATTCACTGACATTTCGAAAAGAGCAGCTTTTCGATGTGCGATTCGATATCATAACTTACAATCGAGTGATGTCGTTTCCGACCGTTCATAAACGTGAAAATTGGAGATCACCGATACACTTTTGTGTGAATCGATACATTTTATCAACATTCACTGACATTTCGAACAGAACAGCTTTCCGACGTGCGATTCGAGATTATAACCTACAATCGAGTGATGTCGTTTCCGAACGTTCATAAACATGAAAATTTGTGATCACCGATACACTTTAGTGCGGATCGATACAAATTAACAACGTTCACTGTCATTTCGTTCTGAATCGCTTTCCGACGTGTAATGATCTCGAATCGCACGTCGGAAAGCGATGCTAGTCGAAATGTCAGTGAATGTTGTTAAATTGTATCGATTCACACAAAAGTGTATCGGTGATCACGGTTCTTAATGTTTATGAACGTTCGGAAACGACATCACTCAATTCTAAGGTATGATCTCGAATCGCACGTTGGAAAGCTGTTCTGTTCGAAATGTCAGTGAATGTTGTTAAATTGTATCGATTTACACAAAAGTGTATCGGTGATCACCAATTTTCATGTTCATGAACGTTCGGAAACGACATCACTCGATTGTAAGGTATGATCTCGAATCGCACGTCGGAAAGCTGTTCTGTTCGAAATGTCAGTGAATGTTGTTAAATTGTATCGATTCACACAAAAGTGTATCGGTGATCACCAATTTTCATGTTCATGAACGTTCGGAAACGACATCATTCGATTGTAAGGTATGATCTCGAATCGCACGTGGGAATCTGATTTTGTTCGAAATGTCAGTGAATCTTCTTGATTTGTTGCGATTCTCACAAAAATCTATCGGATATCACCGTTCTTCATGTTTATGAACGTTCGGAAACAAAAACACTCGATTGTAAGCTGTGATCGCGATTCGCACATCGGAAAGCGATTCAGAACGAAATGTCAGTGAATCTGGTTAATTTGTGTCGATTCACACAAAAGTGTATCGGTGATGACCAATTTTCATGTTCATGAACGTTCGGAAACGACATCACTCGATTGTAAGGTATGATCTCGAATCGCACGTCGGAAAGCTGTTCTGTTCGAAATGTCAGTGAATGTTGTTAAATTGTATCGATTCACACAAAAGTGTATCGGTGATCACCAATTTTCATGTTCATGAACGTTCGGAAACGACATCACTCGATTGTAAGGTATGATCTCGAATAGCTCGTCGGAAGGCTGTTCTGTTCGAAATGTCAGTGAATGTTGTTAAATTGTATCGATTCACACAAAAGTGTATCGGTGATCATCAATTTTCACGTTTATGAACGTTCGAAAACGACACCACTCGATTGTAAGGTGTGATCTCGAATCGCACGTAGGAATCTGATTTTGTTCGAAATGTCAGTGAATCTTCTTGATTTGTTGCGATTCTCACAAAAATCTATCGGTGATCACCGTTCTTCATGTTTATGAACGTTCGGAAACGACAACACTCGATTGTAAGCTGTGATCGCGATTCGCACATCGGAAAGCGATTCAGAACGAAATGTCAGTGAATCTGGTTAATTTGTGTCGATTGACACAAAAGTGTATAGGTGATCACCAATTTTCATGTTCATGAACGTTCGGAAACGACATCACTCGATTGTAAGGTATGATCTCGAATCGCACGTCGGAAAGCTGTTCTGTTCGAAATGTCAGTGAATGTTGTTAAATTGTGTCGATTCACACAAAAGTGTATCGGTGATGACCAATTTTCACGTTTATGAACGTTCGGAAATGACATCACTCGATTGTAAGTTATGATCTCGGATCGCACGTCGGAAAGCTGTTCTGTTCGAAAGGTCAGTGAATGTTGTTAAATTGTATAGATTCACACAAAAGTGTATCGGTGATCACCAATTTGCACGTTTATGAACGTTCGGAAACGACATCACTCGATTGTAATTTATGATCTCGAATCGAAATGTCATTGAATATTGATAATTTGTCATGAATGGAACAAAAATTTTGTTGGTGATCACCAACTTCATGTTTATGAACGTTCGGAAACGTTTTCATCGCTCGATTGCCAGTTCAGATCTCAAATAGCCCTTCGGATTGCAATACTAAATGTCTGTAAAATTGTTGATATGTGACGTTTATCGGTGACCGTTTCCAATCTTTCATAAACATGAAAATAGGTAATCAGCGATAATCTTTTCTGTTAATCGTTACAAATCAACAATTTTTTCCGACATTTCTATCAGAATCGCAATCCGAGATGCGATTCGAGACCGGAACTGACAATCGAACGATGTCGTTTCTGAACGTTCACAAATATGAAAATTGGTGATCACAAATAAACTTTTGTGAGAATCGCTACAATTTATCAAGATTCACTGACAATTCGAACAGAATCGGTTTCCGACGTGCGATTCGAGATCATAACTTACAATCGAGTGATGTCGTCTCCGAAAGTTCGTATACATGAAAAACGGTGATCACGATAAACTTTTTGTTCAAGTCATCACAAATTAACAAGATTCTATGACAATTCGAACAGAATCGCTTTCTGACGTGCGATTTGGGATCATAACTTACAATCGAGTTATGTCGTTTCCGAACGTACATAAACATGAAAATTGGTGAACACGGATTGACTTTTGTGTGAATCGATAGAAATTAACAAGATTCACTGACATTTCGTTCTCAATCGCTTTCCGATGTGCTGATCGAGATCATAACTTACAATCGAGTGATGTCGTTTCCGAACGTTCATGAACATGAAAATTGGTGATCACCGATACACTTTTGTGTGAATCGATTCAATTAAACAACATTCACTGACCTTGCGAACAGAACAGCTTTCCGACGTGCGATTCGAGATCATAACCTACAATCGAGTGATGTCGTTTCCGAACGTTCATAAACATGAAAATTTGTGTTCACCAATACACTTTTGTGCGAATGGATGGAAATTAACAAGGTTCACGGACATTTCGTTCTGAATAGCTTTCCGATGTGCGAATCGAGATAATACATTACAATCGAGTGATGTCGTTTCCGAACGTTCATAAACATGAAAATTTGTGATCACCCATACACTTTTGTGTGAATCGATACAATTTATCAACATTCACTGACATTTCGAACAGAACAGCTTTCCGACGTGCGATTCGAGATCATAACCTACAATCGAGTGATGTCGTTTCCGAACGTTCATAGACATGAAAATTTGTGATCACCGATACACTTTTGTGCGATTCGATACAAATTAACAAGGTTCACTGACATTTCGTTCTGAATAGCTTTCCGATGTGCGAATCGAGATAATACATTACAATCGAGTGATGCCGTTTCCGAACGTTCATAAACGTGAAAATTGGAGATCACCGATACACTTTTGTGTGAATCGATACATTTTATCAACATTCACTGACATTTCGAACAGAACAGCTTTCCGACGTGCGATTCGAGATTATAACCTACAATCGAGTGATGTCGTTTCGGAACGTTCATAAACATTAAAATTTGTGATCACCGATACACTTTTGTGCGAATCGACACAAATTAACAAGGTCCACTGACATTTCGTTCTGAACAGCTTTCCGATGTGCGAATCGAGATTATACATTACATCGAGTGATGTCGTTTCCGAACGTTCATAAACGTGAAAATTGGAGATCACCGATACACTTTTGTGTGAATCGATACATTTTATCAACATTCACTGACATTTCGAACAGAACAGCTTTCCGACGTGCGATTCGAGATTATAACCTACAATCGAGTGATGTCGTTTCCGAACGTTCATAAACATGAAAATTTGTGATCACCGATACACTTTTGTGCGAATCGATACAAATTAACAAGGTTCACGGACATTTCGTTCTGAATAGCTTTCCGATGTGCGAATCGAGATAATACATTACAATCGAGTGATGTCGTTTCCGAACGTTCATAAACGTGAAAATTGGAGATCACCGATACACTTTTGTGTGAATCGATACAGTTTAACAAGATTCACTGACATTTCGAAAAGAGCAGCTTTTCGATGTGCGATTCGATATCATAACTTACAATCGAGTGATGTCGTTTCCGAACGTTCATAAACATGAAAATTTGTGATCACCCATACACTTTTGTGTGAATCGATACAATTTATCAACATTCACTGACATTTCGAACAGAACAGCTTTCCGACGTGCGATTCGAGATCATAACCTACAATCGAGTGATGTCGTTTCCGAACGTTCATAGACATGAAAATTTGTGATCACCGATACACTTTTGTGCGATTCGATACAAATTAACAAGGTTCACTGACATTTCGTTCTGAATAGCTTTCCGATGTGCGAATCGAGATAATACATTACAATCGAGTGATGCCGTTTCCGAACGTTCATAAACGTGAAAATTGGAGATCACCGATACACTTTTGTGTGAATCGATACATTTTATCAACATTCACTGACATTTCGAACAGAACAGCTTTCCGACGTGCGATTCGAGATTATAACCTACAATCGAGTGATGTCGTTTCCGAACGTTCATAAACATTAAGATTTGTGATCACCGATACACTTTTGTGCGAATCGATACAAATTAACAAGGTTCACTGGCATTTCGTTCTGAATAGCTTTCCGATGTGCGAATCGAGATAATACATTACAATCGAGTGATGTCGTTTCCGAACGTTCATAAACGTGAAAATTGGAGATCACCGATACACTTTTGTGTGAATCGATACATTTTATCAACATTCACTGACATTTCGAACAGAACAGCTTTCCGACGTGCGATTCGAGATTATAACCTACAATCGAGTGATGTCGTTTCCGAACGTTCATAAACATGAAAATTTGTGATCACCGATACACTTTAGTGCGAATCGATACAAATTAACAACGTTCACTGTCATTTCGTTCTGAATCGCTTTCCGACGTGTAATGATCTCGAATCGCACGTCGGAAAGCGATGCTAGTCGAAATGTCAGTGAATGTTGTTAAATTGTATCGATTCACATAAAAGTGTATCGGTGATCACCGTTCTTAATGTTTATGAACGTTCGGAAACGACATCACTCGATTGTAAGGTATGATCTCGAATCGCACGTCGGAAAGCTGTTCTGTTCGAAATGTCAGTGAATGTTGTTAAATTGTATCGATTCACACAAACGTGTATCGGTGATCACCAATATTCATGTTCGTGAACGTTCGGAAACGACATCACTCGATTGTAAGGTATGATCTCGAATCGCACGTCGGAAAGCTGTTCTGTTCGAAATGTCAGTGAATGTTGTTAAATTGTATCGATTTACACAAAAGTGTATCGGTGATCACCAATTTTCATGTTCATGAACGTTCGGAAACGACATCACTCGATTGTAAGGTATGATCTCGAATCGCACGTCGGAAAGCTGTTCTGTTCGAAATTTCAGTGAATTTAGTTAAATTGTATCGATTCACACAAAAGTGTACCAGTGATCACCAATTTTCATGTTCATGAACGTTCGGAAACGACATCATTCGATTGTAAGGTATGATCTCGAATCGCACGTGGGAATGTGATTTTGTTCGAAATGTCAGTGAATCTTCTTGATTTGTTGCGATTCTCACAAAAATCTATCGGCGATCACCGTTCTTCATGTTTATGAACGTTCGGAAAC
This sequence comes from Venturia canescens, assembly GCF_019457755.1. NCBI lineage: Eukaryota > Metazoa > Arthropoda > Insecta > Hymenoptera > Ichneumonidae > Venturia > Venturia canescens. Next base: position 807,744 of record NC_057429.1, on the reverse strand, counting down.
AAAAACACTCGATTGTAAGCTGTGATCGCGATTCGCACATCGGAAAGCGATTCAGAACGAAATGTCAGTGAATCTGGTTAATTTGTGTCGATTCACACAAAAGTGTATCGGTGATGACCAATTTTCATGTTCATGAACGTTCGGAAACGACATCACTCGATTGTAAGGTATGATCTCGAATCGCACGTCGGAAAGCTGTTCTGTTTGAAATGTCAGTGAATGTTGTTAAATTGTATCGATTCACACAAAAGTGTATCGGTGATCACCAATTTTCATGTTCATGAACGTTCGGAAACGACATCACTCGATTGTAAGGTATGATCTCGAATCGCTCGTCGGAAGGCTGTTCTGTTCGAAATGTCAGTGAATGTTGTTAAATTGTATCGATTCACACAAAAGTGTATCGGTGATCACCAATTTTCACGTTTATGAACGTTCGGAAACGACACCACTCGATTGTAAGGTGTGATCTCGAATCGCACGTAGGAATCTGATTTTGTTCGAAATGTCAGTGAATCTTCTTGATTTGTTGCGATTCTCACAAAAATCTATCGGTGATCACCGTTCTTCATGTTTATGAACGTTCGGAAACGACAACACTCGATTGTAAGCTGTGATCGCGATTCGCACATCGGAAAGCGATTCAGAACGAAATGTCAGTGAATCTGGTTAATTTGTGTCGATTGACACAAAAGTGTATAGGTGATCACCAATTTTCATGTTCATGAACGTTCGGAAACGACATCACTCGATTGTAAGGTATGATCTCGAATCGCACGTCGGAAAGCTGTTCTGTTCGAAATGTCAGTGAATGTTGTTAAATTGTATCGATTTACACAAAAGTGTATCGGTGATCACCAATTTTCATGTTCATGAACGTTCGGAAACGACATCACTCGATTGTAAGGTATGATCTCGAATCGCACGTCGGAAAGCTGTTCTGTTCGAAATTTCAGTGAATTTAGTTAAATTGTATCGATTCACACAAAAGTGTACCAGTGATCGCCAATTTTCATGTTCATGAACGTTCGGAAACGACATCACTCGATTGTAAGGTATGATCTCGAATCGCACGTCGGAAAGCTGTTCTGTTCGAAATGTCAGTGAATGTTGTTAAATTGTGTCGATTCACACAAAAGTGTATCGGTGATGACCAATTTTCACGTTTATGAACGTTCGGAAATGACATCACTCGATTGTAAGTTATGATCTCGGATCGCACGTCGGAAAGCTGTTCTGTTCGAAATGTCAGTGAATGTTGTTAAATTGTATAGATTCACACAAAAGTGTATCGGTGATCACCAATTTGCACGTTTATGAACGTTCGTAAACGACATCACTCGATTGTAATTTATGATCTCGAATCGAAATGTCATTGAATATTGTTAATTTGTCATGAATTGAACAAAAATTTTGTTGGTGATCACCAACTTCATGTTTATGAACGTTCGGAAACGTTTTCATCGCTCGAATGCCAGTTCAGATCTCAAATAGCCCTTCGGATTGCAATACTAAATGTCTGTAAAATTGTTGATATGTGACGTTTATCGGTGACCGTTTCCAATCTTTCATAAACATGAAAATAGGTAATCAGCGATAATCTTTTCTGTTAATCGTTACAAATCAACAATTTTTTCCGACATTTCTATCAGAATCGCAATCCGAGATGCGATTCGAGACCGGAACTGACAATCGAACGATGTCGTTTCTGAACGTTCACAAATATGAAAATTGGTGATCACAAATAAACTTTTGTGAGAATCGCTACAAATTATCAAGATTCACTGACAATTCGAACAGAATCGGTTTCCGACGTGCGATTCGAGATCATAACTTACAATCGAGTGATGTCGTCTCCGAAAGTTCGTATACATGAAAAACGGTGATCACGATAAACTTTTTGTTCAAGTCATCACAAATTAACAAGATTCTATGACATTTCGAACAGAATCGCTTTCTGACGTGCGATTTGAGATCATAACTTACAATCGAGTTATGTCGTTTCCGAACGTGCATAAACATGAAAATTTGTGATCACCGATACACTTTTGTGCGATTCGATACAAATTAACAAGGTTCACTGACATTTCGTTCTGAATAGCTTTCCGATGTGCGAATCGAGATAATACATTACAATCGAGTGATGCCGTTTCCGAACGTTCATAAACGTGAAAATTGGAGATCACCGATACACTTTTGTGTGAATCGATACATTTTATCAACATTCACTGACATTTCGAACAGAACAGCTTTCCGACGTGCGATTCGAGATCATAACCTACAATCGAGTGATGTCGTTTCCGAACGTTCATAGACATGAAAATTTGTGATCACCGATACACTTTTGTGCGATTCGATACAAATTAACAAGGTTCACTGACAATTCGTTCTGAATAGCTTTCCGATGTGCGAATCGAGATAATACATTACAATCGAGTGATGCCGTTTCCGAACGTTCATAAACGTGAAAATTGGAGATCACCGATACACTTTTGTGTGAATCGATACATTTTATCAACATTCACTGACATTTCGAACAGAACAGCTTTCCGACGTGCGATTCGAGATCATAACCTACAATCGAGTGATGTCGTTTCCGAACGTTCATAGACATGAAAATTTGTGATCACCGATACACTTTTGTGCGATTCGATACAAATTAACAAGGTTCACTGACATTTCGTTCTGAATAGCTTTCCGATGTGCGAATCGAGATAATACATTACAATCGAGTGATGCCGTTTCCGAACGTTCATAAACGTGAAAATTGGAGATCACCGATACACTTTTGTGTGAATCGATACATTTTATCAACATTCACTGACATTTCGAACAGAACAGCTTTCCGACGTGCGATTCGAGATTATAACCTACAATCGAGTGATGTCGTTTCGGAACGTTCATAGACATGAAAATTTGTGATCACCGATACACTTTTGTGCGATTCGATACAAATTAACAAGGTTCACTGACATTTCGTTCTGAATAGCTTTCCGATGTGCGAATCGAGATAATACATTACAATCGAGTGATGCCGTTTCCGAACGTTCATAAACGTGAAAATTGGAGATCACCGATACACTTTTGTGTGAATCGATACATTTTATCAACATTCACTGACATTTCGAACAGAACAGCTTTCCGACGTGCGATTCGAGATCATAACCTACAATCGAGTGATGTCGTTTCCGAACGTTCATAGACATGAAAATTTGTGATCACCGATACACTTTTGTGCGATTCGATACAAATTAACAAGGTTCACTGACATTTCATTCTGAATAGCTTTCCGATGTGCGAATCGAGATAATACATTACAATCGAGTGATGCCGTTTCCGAACGTTCATAAACGTGAAAATTGGAGATCAACGATACACTTTTGTGTGAATCGATACATTTTATCAACATTCACTGACATTTCGAACAGAACAGCTTTCCGACGTGCGATTCGAGATTATAACCTACAATCGAGTGATGTCGTTTCGGAACGTTCATAAACATTAAAATTTGTGATCACCGATACACTTTTGTGCGAATCGACACAAATTAACAAGGTTCACTGACATTTCGTTCTGAATAGCTTTCCGATGTGCGAATCGAGATTATACATTACATCGAGTGATGTCGTTTCCGAACGTTCATAAACGTGAAAATTGGAGATCACCGACACACTTTTGTGTGAATCGATACATTTTATCAACATTCACTGACATTTCGAACAGAACAGCTTTCCGACGTGCGATTCGAGATCATAACCTACAATCGAGTGATGTCGTTTCCGAACGTTCATAGACATGAAAATTTGTGATCACCGATACACTTTTGTGCGATTCGATACAAATTAACAAGGTTCACTGACATTTCGTTCTGAATAGCTTTCCGATGTGCGAATCGAGATAATACATTACAATCGAGTGATGCCGTTTCCGAACGTTCATAAACGTGAAAATTGGAGATCACCGATACACTTTTGTGTGAATCGATACATTTTATCAACATTCACTGACATTTCGAACAGAACAGCTTTCCGACGTGCGATTCGAGATCATAACCTACAATCGAGTGATGTCGTTTCCGAACGTTCATAGACATGAAAATTTGTGATCACCGATACACTTTTGTGCGATTCGATACAAATTAACAAGGTTCACTGACATTTCGTTCTGAATAGCTTTCCGATGTGCGAATCGAGATAATACATTACAATCGAGTGATGCCGTTTCCGAACGTTCATAAACGTGAAAATTGGAGATCACCGATACACTTTTGTGTGAATCGATACATTTTATCAACATTCACTGACATTTCGAACAGAACAGCTTTCCGACGTGCGATTCGAGATTATAACCTACAATCGAGTGATGTCGTTTCGGAACGTTCATAAACATTAAAATTTGTGATCACCGATACACTTTTGTGCGAATCGACACAAATTAACAAGGTTCACTGACATTTCGTTCTGAATAGCTTTCCGATGTGCGAATCGAGATTATACATTACATCGAGTGATGTCGTTTCCGAACGTTCATAAACGTGAAAATTGGAGATCACCGATACACTTTTGTGTGAATCGATACATTTTATCAACATTCACTGACATTTCGAACAGAACAGCTTTCCGACGTGCGATTCGAGATTATAACCTACAATCGAGTGATGTCGTTTCCGAACGTTCATAAACATGAAAATTTGTGATCACCGATACACTTTTGTGCGAATCGATACAAATTAACAAGGTTCACGGACATTTCGTTCTGAATAGCTTTCCGATGTGCGAATCGAGATAATACATTACAATCGAGTGATGTCGTTTCCGAACGTTCATAAACGTGAAAATTGGAGATCACCGATACACTTTTGTGTGAATCGATACAGTTTAACAAGATTCACTGACATTTCGAAAAGAGCAGCTTTTCGATGTGCGATTCGATATCATAACTTACAATCGAGTGATGTCGTTTCCGACCGTTCATAAACGTGAAAATTGGAGATCACCGATACACTTTTGTGTGAATCGATACATTTTATCAACATTCACTGACATTTCGAACAGAACAGCTTTCCGACGTGCGATTCGAGATTATAACCTACAATCGAGTGATGTCGTTTCGGAACGTTCATAAACATTAAAATTTGTGATCACCGATACACTTTTGTGCGAATCGACACAAATTAACAAGGTTCACTGACATTTCGTTCTGAATAGCTTTCCGATGTGCGAATCGAGATTATACATTACATCGAGTGATGTCGTTTCCGAACGTTCATAAACGTGAAAATTGGAGATCACCGATACACTTTTGTGTGAATCGATACATTTTATCAACATTCACTGACATTTCGAACAGAACAGCTTTCCGACGTGCGATTCGAGATTATAACCTACAATCGAGTGATGTCGTTTCCGAACGTTCATAAACATTAAAATTTGTGATCACCGATACACTTTTGTGCGAATCGATACAAATTAACAAGGTTCACTGGCATTTCGTTCTGAATAGCTTTCCGATGTGCGAATCGAGATAATACATTACAATCGAGTGATGTCGTTTCCGAACGTTCATAAACGTGAAAATTGGAGATCACCGATACACTTTTGTGTGAATCGATACATTTTATCAACATTCACTGACATTTCGAACAGAACAGCTTTCCGACGTGCGATTCGATATCATAACTTACAATCGAGTGATGTCGTTTCCGACCGTTCATAAACGTGAAAATTGGAAATCACCGATACACTTTTGTGTGAATCGATTCAATTTAACAACATTCACTAACATTTCGAACAGAACAGCTTTCCGACGTGCGATTCGAGATCATAACCTACAATCGAGTGATGTCGTTTCCGAACGTTCATAAACATGAAAATTTGTGATCACCAATACACTTTTGTGCGAATCGATGGAAATTAACAGGATTCACTGACATTTCGTTCTGAATCGCTTTCCGATGTGCGAATCGAGATAATACATTACAATCGAGTGATGTCGTTTCCGAACGTTCATAAACGTGAAAATTGGAGTTCACCGATACACTTTTGTGTGAATCGATACATATTATCAACATTCACTGACATTTCGAACAGAACAGCTTTCCGACGTGCGATTCGAGATCATAACCTACAATCGAGTGATGTCGTTTCCGAACGTTCATAGACATGAAAATTTGTGATCACCGATACACTTTTGTGCGATTCGATACGAATTAACAAGGTTCACTGACATTTCGTTCTGAATAGCTTTCCGATGTGCGAATCGAGATAATACATTACAATCGAGTGATGCCGTTTCCGAACGTTCATAAACATGAAAATTGGAGATCACCGATACACTTTTGTGTGAATCGATACATTTTATCAACATTCACTGACATTTCGAACAGAACAGCTTTCCGACGTGCGATTCGAGATTATAACCTACAATCGAGAGATGTCGTTTCCGAACGTTCATAAACATTAAAATTTGTGATCACCGATACACTTTTGTGCGAATCGACACAAATTAACAAGGTTCACTGACATTTCGTTCTGAATAGCTTTCCGATGTGCGAATCGAGATAATACATTACAATCGAGTGATGTCGTTTCCGAACGTTCATAAACGTGAAAATTGGAGATCACCGATACACTTTTGTGTGAATCGATACATTTTATCAACATTCACTGACATTTCGAACAGAACAGCTTTCCGACGTGCGATTCGAGATTATAACCTACAATCGAGTGATGTCGTTTCCGAACGTTCATAAACATTAAAATTTGTGATCACCGATACACTTTTGTGCGAATCGATACAAATTAACAAGGTTCACTGACATTTCGTTCTGAATAGCTTTCCGATGTGCGAATCGAGATAATACATTACAATCGAGTGATGTCGTTTCCGAACGTTCATAAACGTGAAAATTGGAGATCACCGATACACTTTTGTGTGAATCGATACATTTTATCAACATTCACTGACATTTCGAACAGAACAGCTTTCCGACGTGCGATTCGAGATTATAACCTACAATCGAGTGATGTCGTTTCCGAACGTTCATAAACATGAAAATTTGTGATCACCGATACACTTTAGTGCGGATCGATACAAATTAACAACGTTCACTGTCATTTCGTTCTGAATCGCTTTCCGACGTGTAATGATCTCGAATCGCACGTCGGAAAGCGATGCTAGTCGAAATGTCAGTGAATGTTGTTAAATTGTATCGATTCACACAAAAGTGTATCGGTGATCACGGTTCTTAATGTTTATGAACGTTCGGAAACGACATCACTCAATTCTAAGGTATGATCTCGAATCGCACGTTGGAAAGCTGTTCTGTTCGAAATGTCAGTGAATGTTGTTAAATTGTATCGATTTACACAAAAGTGTATCGGTGATCACCAATTTTCATGTTCATGAACGTTCGGAAACGACATCACTCGATTGTAAGGTATGATCTCGAATCGCACGTCGGAAAGCTGTTCTGTTCGAAATGTCAGTGAATGTTGTTAAATTGTATCGATTCACACAAAAGTGTATCGGTGATCACCAATTTTCATGTTCATGAACGTTCGGAAACGACATCATTCGATTGTAAGGTATGATCTCGAATCGCACGTGGGAATCTGATTTTGTTCGAAATGTCAGTGAATCTTCTTGATTTGTTGCGATTCTCACAAAAATCTATCGGATATCACCGTTCTTCATGTTTATGAACGTTCGGAAACAAAAACACTCGATTGTAAGCTGTGATCGCGATTCGCACATCGGAAAGCGATTCAGAACGAAATGTCAGTGAATCTGGTTAATTTGTGTCGATTCACACAAAAGTGTATCGGTGATGACCAATTTTCATGTTCATGAACGTTCGGAAACGACATCACTCGATTGTAAGGTATGATCTCGAATCGCACGTCGGAAAGCTGTTCTGTTCGAAATGTCAGTGAATGTTGTTAAATTGTATCGATTCACACAAAAGTGTATCGGTGATCACCAATTTTCATGTTCATGAACGTTCGGAAACGACATCACTCGATTGTAAGGTATGATCTCGAATAGCTCGTCGGAAGGCTGTTCTGTTCGAAATGTCAGTGAATGTTGTTAAATTGTATCGATTCACACAAAAGTGTATCGGTGATCATCAATTTTCACGTTTATGAACGTTCGAAAACGACACCACTCGATTGTAAGGTGTGATCTCGAATCGCACGTAGGAATCTGATTTTGTTCGAAATGTCAGTGAATCTTCTTGATTTGTTGCGATTCTCACAAAAATCTATCGGTGATCACCGTTCTTCATGTTTATGAACGTTCGGAAACGACAACACTCGATTGTAAGCTGTGATCGCGATTCGCACATCGGAAAGCGATTCAGAACGAAATGTCAGTGAATCTGGTTAATTTGTGTCGATTGACACAAAAGTGTATAGGTGATCACCAATTTTCATGTTCATGAACGTTCGGAAACGACATCACTCGATTGTAAGGTATGATCTCGAATCGCACGTCGGAAAGCTGTTCTGTTCGAAATGTCAGTGAATGTTGTTAAATTGTGTCGATTCACACAAAAGTGTATCGGTGATGACCAATTTTCACGTTTATGAACGTTCGGAAATGACATCACTCGATTGTAAGTTATGATCTCGGATCGCACGTCGGAAAGCTGTTCTGTTCGAAAGGTCAGTGAATGTTGTTAAATTGTATAGATTCACACAAAAGTGTATCGGTGATCACCAATTTGCACGTTTATGAACGTTCGGAAACGACATCACTCGATTGTAATTTATGATCTCGAATCGAAATGTCATTGAATATTGATAATTTGTCATGAATGGAACAAAAATTTTGTTGGTGATCACCAACTTCATGTTTATGAACGTTCGGAAACGTTTTCATCGCTCGATTGCCAGTTCAGATCTCAAATAGCCCTTCGGATTGCAATACTAAATGTCTGTAAAATTGTTGATATGTGACGTTTATCGGTGACCGTTTCCAATCTTTCATAAACATGAAAATAGGTAATCAGCGATAATCTTTTCTGTTAATCGTTACAAATCAACAATTTTTTCCGACATTTCTATCAGAATCGCAATCCGAGATGCGATTCGAGACCGGAACTGACAATCGAACGATGTCGTTTCTGAACGTTCACAAATATGAAAATTGGTGATCACAAATAAACTTTTGTGAGAATCGCTACAATTTATCAAGATTCACTGACAATTCGAACAGAATCGGTTTCCGACGTGCGATTCGAGATCATAACTTACAATCGAGTGATGTCGTCTCCGAAAGTTCGTATACATGAAAAACGGTGATCACGATAAACTTTTTGTTCAAGTCATCACAAATTAACAAGATTCTATGACAATTCGAACAGAATCGCTTTCTGACGTGCGATTTGGGATCATAACTTACAATCGAGTTATGTCGTTTCCGAACGTACATAAACATGAAAATTGGTGAACACGGATTGACTTTTGTGTGAATCGATAGAAATTAACAAGATTCACTGACATTTCGTTCTCAATCGCTTTCCGATGTGCTGATCGAGATCATAACTTACAATCGAGTGATGTCGTTTCCGAACGTTCATGAACATGAAAATTGGTGATCACCGATACACTTTTGTGTGAATCGATTCAATTAAACAACATTCACTGACCTTGCGAACAGAACAGCTTTCCGACGTGCGATTCGAGATCATAACCTACAATCGAGTGATGTCGTTTCCGAACGTTCATAAACATGAAAATTTGTGATCACCAATACACTTTTGTGCGAATCGATGGAAATTAACAAGGTTCACGGACATTTCGTTCTGAATAGCTTTCCGATGTGCGAATCGAGATAATACATTACAATCGAGTGATGTCGTTTCCGAACGTTCATAAACATGAAAATTTGTGATCACCCATACACTTTTGTGTGAATCGATACAATTTATCAACATTCACTGACATTTCGAACAGAACAGCTTTCCGACGTGCGATTCGAGATCATAACCTACAATCGAGTGATGTCGTTTCCGAACGTTCATAGACATGAAAATTTGTGATCACCGATACACTTTTGTGCGAATCGATACAAATTAACAAGGTTCACGGACATTCGTTCTGAATAGCTTTCCGATGTGCGAATCGAGATAATACATTACAATCGAGTGATGTCGTTTCCGAACGTTCATAAACGTGAAAATTGGAGATCACCGATACACTTTTGTGTGAATCGATACAGTTTAACAATATTCACTGACATTTCGAAAAGAGCAGCTTTTCGATGTGCGATTCGATATCATAACTTACAATCGAGTGATGTCGTTTCCGACCGTTCATAAACGTGAAAATTGGAGATCACCGATACACTTTTGTGTGAATCGATTCAATTTAACAACATTCACTGACATTTCGAACAGAACAGCTTTCCGACGTGCGATTCGAGATCATAACCTACAATCGAGTGATGTCGTTTCCGAACGTTCATAAACATGAAAATTTGTGATCACCAATACACTTTTGTGCGAATCGATGGAAATTAACAGGATTCACTGACATTTCGTTCTGAATCGCTTTCCGATGTGCGAATCGAGATAATACATTACAATCGAGTGATGTCGTTTCCGAACGTTCATAAACGTGAAAATTGGAGTTCACCGATACACTTTTGTGTGAATCGATACATTTTATCAACATTCACTGACATTTCGAACAGAACAGCTTTCCGACGTGCGATTCGAGATCATAACCTACAATCGAGTGATGTCGTTTCCGAACGTTCATAGACATGAAAATTTGTGATCACCGATACACTTTTGTGCGATTCGATACGAATTAACAAGGTTCACTGACATTTCGTTCTGAATAGCTTTCCGATGTGCGAATCGAGATAATACATTACAATCGAGTGATGCCGTTTCCGAACGTTCATAAACATGAAAATTGGAGATCACCGATACACTTTTGTGTGAATCGATACATTTTATCAACATTCACTGACATTTCGAACAGAACAGCTTTCCGACGTGCGATTCGAGATTATAACCTACAATCGAGAGATGTCGTTTCCGAACGTTCATAAACATTAAAATTTGTGATCACCGATACACTTTTGTGCGAATCGACACAAATTAACAAGGTTCACTGACATTTCGTTCTGAATAGCTTTCCGATGTGCGAATCGAGATAATACATTACAATCGAGTGATGTCGTTTCCGAACGTTCATAAACGTGAAAATTGGAGATTACCGATACACTTTTGTGTGAATCGATACATTTTATCAACATTCACTGACATTTCGAACAGAACAGCTTTCCGACGTGCGATTCGAGATTATAACCTACAATCGAGTGATGTCGTTTCCGAACGTTCATAAACATTAAAATTTGTGATCACCGATACACTTTTGTGCGAATCGATACAAATTAACAAGGTTCACTGACATTTCGTTCTGAATAGCTTTCCGATGTGCGAATCGAGATTATACATTACATCGAGTGATGTCGTTTCCGAACGTTCATAAACGTGAAAATTGGAGATCACCGATACACTTTTGTGTGAATCGATACATTTTATCAACATTCACTGACATTTCGAACAGAACAGCTTTCCGACGTGCGATTCGAGATTATAACCTACAATCGAGTGATGTCGTTTCCGAACGTTCATAAACATGAAAATTTGTGATCACCAATACACTTTTGTGCGAATGGATGGAAATTAACAAGGTTCACGGACATTTCGTTCTGAATAGCTTTCCGATGTGCGAATCGAGATAATACATTACAATCGAGTGATGTCGTTTCCGAACGTTCATAAACATGAAAATTTGTGATCACCCATACACTTTTGTGTGAATCGATACAATTTATCAACATTCACTGACATTTCGAACAGAACAGCTTTCCGACGTGCGATTCGAGATCATAACCTACAATCGAGTGATGTCGTTTCCGAACGTTCATAGACATGAAAATTTGTGATCACCGATACACTTTTGTGCGATTCGATACAAATTAACAAGGTTCACTGACATTTCGTTCTGAATAGCTTTCCGATGTGCGAATCGAGATAATATATTACAATCGAGTGATGCCGTTTCCGAACGTTCATAAACGTGAAAATTGGAGATCACCGATACACTTTTGTGTGAATCGATACATTTTATCAACATTCACTGACATTTCGAACAGAACAGCTTTCCGACGTGCGATTCGAGATTATAACCTACAATCGAGTGATGTCGTTTCGGAACGTTCATAAACATTAAAATTTGTGATCACCGATACACTTTTGTGCGAATCGACACAAATTAACAAGGTTCACTGACATTTCGTTCTGAACAGCTTTCCGATGTGCGAATCGAGATTATACATTACATCGAGTGATGTCGTTTCCGAACGTTCATAAACGTGAAAATTGGAGATCACCGATACACTTTTGTGTGAATCGATACATTTTATCAACATTCACTGACATTTCGAACAGAACAGCTTTCCGACGTGCGATTCGAGATTATAACCTACAATCGAGTGATGTCGTTTCCGAACGTTCATAAACATGAAAATTTGTGATCACCGATACACTTTTGTGCGAATCGATACAAATTAACAAGGTTCACGGACATTTCGTTCTGAATAGCTTTCCGATGTGCGAATCGAGATAATACATTACAATCGAGTGATGTCGTTTCCGAACGTTCATAAACGTGAAAATTGGAGATCACCGATACACTTTTGTGTGAATCGATACAGTTTAACAAGATTCACTGACATTTCGAAAAGAGCAGCTTTTCGATGTGCGATTCGATATCATAACTTACAATCGAGTGATGTCGTTTCCGACCGTTCATAAACGTGAAAATTGGAGATCACCGATACACTTTTGTGTGAATCGATACATTTTATCAACATTCACTGACATTTCGAACAGAACAGCTTTCCGACGTGCGATTCGAGATTATAACCTACAATCGAGTGATGTCGTTTCCGAACGTTCATAAACATTAAGATTTGTGATCACCGATACACTTTTGTGCGAATCGATACAAATTAACAAGGTTCACTGGCATTTCGTTCTGAATAGCTTTCCGATGTGCGAATCGAGATAATACATTACAATCGAGTGATGTCGTTTCCGAACGTTCATAAACGTGAAAATTGGAGATCACCGATACACTTTTGTGTGAATCGATACATTTTATCAACATTCACTGACATTTCGAACAGAACAGCTTTCCGACGTGCGATTCGAGATTATAACCTACAATCGAGTGATGTCGTTTCCGAACGTTCATAAACATGAAAATTTGTGATCACCGATACACTTTAGTGCGAATCGATACAAATTAACAACGTTCACTGTCATTTCGTTCTGAATCGCTTTCCGACGTGTAATGATCTCGAATCGCACGTCGGAAAGCGATGCTAGTCGAAATGTCAGTGAATGTTGTTAAATTGTATCGATTCACATAAAAGTGTATCGGTGATCACCGTTCTTAATGTTTATGAACGTTCGGAAACGACATCACTCGATTGTAAGGTATGATCTCGAATCGCACGTCGGAAAGCTGTTCTGTTCGAAATGTCAGTGAATGTTGTTAAATTGTATCGATTCACACAAACGTGTATCGGTGATCACCAATATTCATGTTCGTGAACGTTCGGAAACGACATCACTCGATTGTAAGGTATGATCTCGAATCGCACGTCGGAAAGCTGTTCTGTTCGAAATGTCAGTGAATGTTGTTAAATTGTATCGATTTACACAAAAGTGTATCGGTGATCACCAATTTTCATGTTCATGAACGTTCGGAAACGACATCACTCGATTGTAAGGTATGATCTCGAATCGCACGTCGGAAAGCTGTTCTGTTCGAAATTTCAGTGAATTTAGTTAAATTGTATCGATTCACACAAAAGTGTACCAGTGATCACCAATTTTCATGTTCATGAACGTTCGGAAACGACATCATTCGATTGTAAGGTATGATCTCGAATCGCACGTGGGAATGTGATTTTGTTCGAAATGTCAGTGAATCTTCTTGATTTGTTGCGATTCTCACAAAAATCTATCGGCGATCACCGTTCTTCATGTTTATGAACGTTCGGAAACAAAAACACTCGATTGTAAGCTGTGATCGCGATTCGCACATCGGAAAGCGATTCAGAACGAAATGTCAGTGAATCTGGTTAATTTGTGTCGATTCACACAAAAGTGTATCGGTGATGACCAATTTTCATGTTCATGAACGTTCGGAAACGACATCACTCGATTGTAAGGTATGATCTCGAATCGCACGTCGGAAAGCTGTTCTGTTTGAAATGTCAGTGAATGTTGTTAAATTGTATCGATTCACACAAAAGTGTATCGGTGATCACCAATTTTCATGTTCATGAACGTTCGGAAACGACATCACTCGATTGTAAGGTATGATCTCGAATCGCTCGTCGGAAGGCTGTTCTGTTCGAAATGTCAGTGAATGTTGTTAAATTGTATCGATTCACACAAAAGTGTATCGGTGATCACCAATTTTCACGTTTATGAACGTTCGGAAACGACACCACTCGATTGTAAGGTGTGATCTCGAATCGCACGTAGGAATCTGATTTTGTTCGAAATGTCAGTGAATCTTCTTGATTTGTTGCGATTCTCACAAAAATCTATCGGTGATCACCGTTCTTCATGTTTATGAACGTTCGGAAACGACAACACTCGATTGTAAGCTGTGATCGCGATTCGCACATCGGAAAGCGATTCAGAACGAAATGTCAGTGAATCTGGTTAATTTGTGTCGATTGACACAAAAGTGTATAGGTGATCACCAATTTTCATGTTCATGAACGTTCGGAAACGACATCACTCGATTGTAAGGTATGATCTCGAATCGCACGTCGGAAAGCTGTTCTGTTCGAAATGTCAGTGAATGTTGTTAAATTGTATCGATTTACACAAAAGTGTATCGGTGATCACCAATTTTCATGTTCATGAACGTTCGGAAACGACATCACTCGATTGTAAGGTATGATCTCGAATCGCACGTCGGAAAGCTGTTCTGTTCGAAATTTCAGTGAATTTAGTTAAATTGTATCGATTCACACAAAAGTGTACCAGTGATCACCAATTTTCATGTTCATGAACGTTCGGAAACGACATCACTCGATTGTAAGGTATGATCTCGAATCGCACGTCGGAAAGCTGTTCTGTTCGAAATGTCAGTGAATGTTGTTAAATTGTATCGATTCACACAAAAGTGTATCGGTGATCACCAATTTTCATGTTCATGAACGTTCGGAAACGACATCACTCGATTGTAAGGTATGATCTCGAATCGCTCGTCGGAAGGCTGTTCTATTCGAAATGTCAGTGAATGTTGTAAAATTGTATCGATTCACACAAAAGTGTATCGGTGATCACCAATTTTCACGTTTATGAACGTTCGAAAACTACATCACTCGATTGTAAGTTATGTTCTCGAATCGCAGGTCGGAATCTGATTTTGTTCGAAATGTCAGTGAATCTTCTTGATTTGTTGCGATTCTCGCAAAAATCTATCGGTGATCACCGTTCTTCATGTTTATGAACGTTCGGAAACGACATCACTCGATCGTAAGGTATGATCTCGAATCGCACGTCGGAAAGCTGTTCAGTTCGAAATGTCAGTGAATCTTGTTAATTTTTATCGATTTACACGAAAGTGTATCGGTGATCACCAATTTTCATGTTCAGGAACGTTCGGAAACGACATCACTCGATTGTAAGGTATGATCTCGAATCGCACGTCGGAAAGCTGTTCTGTTCGAAATTTCAGTGAATTTAGTTAAATTTTATCGATTCACACAAAAGTGTACCAGTGATCACCAATTTTCATGTTCATGAACGTTCGGAAACGACATCATTCGATTGTAAGGTATGATCTCGAATCGCACGTGGGAATGTGATTTTGTTCGAAATGTCAGTGAATCTTCTTGATTTGTTGCGATTCTCACAAAAATCTATCGGCGATCACCGTTCTTCATGTTTATGAACGTTCGGAAACAAAAACACTCGATTGTAAGCTGTGATCGCGATTCGCACATCGGAAAGCGATTCAGAACGAAATGTCAGTGAATCTGGTTAATTTGTGTCGATTCACACAAAAGTGTATCGGTGATGACCAATTTTCATGTTCATGAACGTTCGGAAACGACATCACTCGATTGTAAGGTATGATCTCGAATCGCACGTCGGAAAGCTGTTCTGTTTGAAATGTCAGTGAATGTTGTTAAATTGTATCGATTCACACAAAAGTGTATCGGTGATCACCAATTTTCATGTTCATGAACGTTCGGAAACGACATCACTCGATTGTAAGGTATGATCTCGAATCGCTCGTCGGAAGGCTGTTCTGTTCGAAATGTCAGTGAATGTTGTTAAATTGTATCGATTCACACAAAAGTGTATCGGTGATCACCAATTTTCACGTTTATGAACGTTCGGAAACGACACCACTCGATTGTAAGGTGTGATCTCGAATCGCACGTAGGAATCTGATTTTGTTCGAAATGTCAGTGAATCTTCTTGATTTGTTGCGATTCTCACAAAAATCTATCGGTGATCACCGTTCTTCATGTTTATGAACGTTCGGAAACGACAACACTCGATTGTAAGCTGTGATCGCGATTCGCACATCGGAAAGCGATTCAGAACGAAATGTCAGTGAATCTGGTTAATTTGTGTCGATTGACACAAAAGTGTATAGGTGATCACCAATTTTCATGTTCATGAACGTTCGGAAACGACATCACTCGATTGTAAGGTATGATCTCGAATCGCACGTCGGAAAGCTGTTCTGTTCGAAATGTCAGTGAATGTTGTTAAATTGTGTCGATTCACACAAAAGTGTATCGGTGATGACCAATTTTCACGTTTATGAACGTTCGGAAATGACATCACTCGATTGTAAGTTATGATCTCGGATCGCACGTCGGAAAGCTGTTCTGTTCGAAATGTCAGTGAATGTTGTTAAATTGTATAGATTCACACAAAAGTGTATCGGTGATCACCAATTTGCACGTTTATGAACGTTCGTAAACGACATCACTCGATTGTAATTTATGATCTCGAATCGAAATGTCATTGAATATTGTTAATTTGTCATGAATTGAACAAAAATTTTGTTGGTGATCACCAACTTCATGTTTATGAACGTTCGGAAACGTTTTCATCGCTCGAATGCCAGTTCAGATCTCAAATAGCCCTTCGGATTGCAATACTAAATGTCTGTAAAATTGTTGATATGTGACGTTTATCGGTGACCGTTTCCAATCTTTCATAAACATGAAAATAGGTAATCAGCGATAATCTTTTCTGTTAATCGTTACAAATCAACAATTTTTTCCGACATTTCTATCAGAATCGCAATCCGAGATGCGATTCGAGACCGGAACTGACAATCGAACGATGTCGTTTCTGAACGTTCACAAATATGAAAATTGGTGATCACAAATAAACTTTTGTGAGAATCGCTACAAATTATCAAGATTCACTGACAATTCGAACAGAATCGGTTTCCGACGTGCGATTCGAGATCATAACTTACAATCGAGTGATGTCGTCTCCGAAAGTTCGTATACATGAAAAACGGTGATCACGATAAACTTTTTGTTCAAGTCATCACAAATTAACAAGATTCTATGACATTTCGAACAGAATCGCTTTCTGACGTGCGATTTGAGATCATAACTTACAATCGAGTTATGTCGTTTCCGAACGTGCATAAACATGAAAATTGGTGAACACGGATTGACTTTTGTCTGAATCGATAGAAATTAACAAGATTCACTGACATTTCGTTCTCAATCGCTTTCCGATGTGCTGATCGAGATCATAACTTACAATCGAGTGATGTCGTTTCCGAACGTTCATGAACATGAAAATTGGTGATCACCGATACACTTTTGTGTGAATCGATTCAATTAAACAACATTCACTGACATTTCGAACAGAACAGCTTTCCGACGTGCGATTCGAGATCATAACCTACAATCGAGTGATGTCGTTTCCGAACGTTCATAAACATGAAAATTTGTGATCACCAATACACTTTTGTGCGAATCGATGGAAATTAACAAGGTTCACGGACATTTCGTTCTGAATAGCTTTCCGATGTGCGAATCGAGATAATACATTACAATCGAGTGATGTCGTTTCCGAACGTTCATAAACATGAAAATTTGTGATCTCCCATACACTTTTGTGTGAATCGATACAATTTATCAACATTCACTGACATTTCGAACAGAACAGCTTTCCGACGTGCGATTCGAGATCATAACCTACAATCGAGTGATGTCGTTTCCGAACGTTCATAAACATGAAAATTTGTGATCACCAATACACTTTTGTGCGAATCGATGGAAATTAACAAGGTTCACGGACATTTCGTTCTGAATAGCTTTCCGATGTGCGAATCGAGATAATACATTACAATCGAGTGATGTCGTTTCCGAACGTTCATAAACATGAAAATTTGTGATCACCCATACACTTTTGTGTGAATCGATACAATTTATCAACATTCACTGACATTTCGAACAGAACAGCTTTCCGAC
Source organism: Venturia canescens (assembly GCF_019457755.1). Taxonomy (NCBI): domain Eukaryota; kingdom Metazoa; phylum Arthropoda; class Insecta; order Hymenoptera; family Ichneumonidae; genus Venturia; species Venturia canescens. Next base: position 789,168 of record NC_057429.1, on the reverse strand, counting down.
GTGCGATTCGAGATCATAACCTACAATCGAGTGATGTCGTTTCCGAACGTTCATAGACATGAAAATTTGTGATCACCGATACACTGTTGTGCGATTCGATACAAATTAACAAGGTTCACTGACATTTCGTTCTGAATAGCTTTCCGATGTGCGAAACGAGATAATACATTACAATCGAGTGATGCCGTTTCCGAACGTTCATAAACGTGAAAATTGGAGATCACCGATACACTTTTGTGTGAATCGATACATTTTATCAACATTCACTGACATTTCGAACAGAACAGCTTTCCGACGTGCGATTCGAGATTATAACCTACAGTCGAGTGATGTCGTTTCCGAACGTTCATAAACATTAAAATTTGTGATCACCGATACACTTTTGTGCGAATCGACACAAATTAACAAGGTTCACTGACATTACCTTCTGAATAGCTTTCCGATGTGCGAATCGAGATAATACATTACAATCGAGTGATGTCGTTTCCGAACGTTCATAAACGTGAAAATTGGAGATCACCGATACACTTTTGTGTGAATCGATACATTTTATCAACATTCACTGACATTTCGAACAGAACAGCTTTCCGACGTGCGATTCGAGATTATAACCTACAATCGAGTGATGTCGTTTCCGAACGTTCATAAACATTAAAATTTGTGATCACCGATACACTTTTGTGCGAATCGATACAACTTAACAAGGTTCACTGACATTTCGTTCTGAATAGCTTTCCGATGTGCGAATCGAGATAATACATTACAATCGAGTGATGTCGTTTCCGAACGTTCATAAACGTGAAAATTGGAGATCACCGATACACTTTTGTGTGAATCGATACATTTTATCAACATTCACTGACATTTCGAACAGAACAGCTTTCCGACGTGCGATTCGAGATTATAACCTACAATCGAGTGATGTCGTTTCCGAACGTTCATAAACATGAAAATTTGTGATCACCGATACACTTTAGTGCGAATCGATACAAATTAACAACGTTCACTGTCATTTCGTTCTGAATCGCTTTCCGACGTGTAATGATCTCGAATCGCACGTCGGAAAGCGATGCTAGTCGAAATGTCAGTGAATGTTGTTAAATTGTATCGATTCACACAAAAGTGTATCGGTGATCACCGTTCTTAATGTTTATGAACGTTCGGAAACGACATCACTCAATTCTAAGGTATGATCTCGAATCGCACGTTGGAAAGCTGTTCTGTTCGAAATGTCAGTGAATGTTGTTAAATTGTATCGATTTACACAAAAGTGTATCGGTGATCACCAATTTTCATGTTCATGAACGTTCGGAAACGACATCACTCGATTGTAAGGTATGATCTCGAATCGCACGTCGGAAAGCTGTTCTGTTCGAAATGTCAGTGAATGTTGTTAAATTGTATCGATTCACACAAAAGTGTATCGGTGATCACCAATTTTCATGTTCATGAATGTTCGGAAACGACATCACTCGATTGTAAGGTATGATCTCGAATCGCTCGTCGGAAGGCTGTTCTGTTCGAAATGTCAGTGAATGTTGTAAAATTGTATCGATTCACACAAAAGTGTATCGGTGATCACCAATTTTCACGTTTATGAACGTTCGAAAACTACATCACTCGATTGTAAGTTATGTTCTCGAATCGCAGGTCGGAATCTGATTCTGTTCGAAATGTCAGTGAATCTTCTTGATTTGTTGCGATTCTCGCAAAAATCAATCGGTGATCACCGTTCTTCATGTTTATGAACGTTCGGAAACAAAAACACTCGATTGTAAGCTGTGATCGCGATTCGCACATCGGAAAGCGATTCAGAACGAAATGTCAGTGAATCTGGTTAATTTGTGTCGATTCACACAAAAGTGTATCGGTGATGACCAATTTTCATGTTCATGAACGTTCGGAAACGACATCACTCGATTGTAAGGTATGATCTCGAATCGCACGTCGGAAAGCTGTTCTGTTCGAAATGTCAGTGAATGTTGTTAAATTGTATCGATTCACACAAAAGTGTATCGGTGATCACCAATTTTCATGTTCATGAACGTTCGGAAACGACATCACTCGATTGTAAGGTATGATCTCGAATCGCTCGTCGGAAGGCTGTTCTGTTCGAAATGTCAGTGAATGTTGTTAAATTGTATCGATTCACACAAAAGTGTATCGGTGATCACCAATTTTCACGTTTATGAACGTTCGGAAACGACACCACTCGATTGTAAGGTGTGATCTCGAATCGCACGTAGGAATCTGATTTTGTTCGAAATGTCAGTGAATCTTCTTGATTTGTTGCGATTCTCACAAAAATCTATCGGTGATCACCGTTCTTCATGTTTATGAACGTTCGGAAACGACAACACTCGATTGTAAGCTGTGATCGCGATTCGCACATCGGAAAGCGATTCAGAACGAAATGTCAGTGAATCTGGTTAATTTGTGTCGATTGACACAAAAGTGTATAGGTGATCACCAATTTTCATGTTCATGAACGTTCGGAAACGACATCACTCGATTGTAAGGTTTGATCTCGAATCGCACGTCGGAAAGCTGTTCTGTTCGAAATGTCAGTGAATGTTGTTAAATTGTGTCGATTCACACAAAAGTGTATCGGTGATGACCAATTTTCACGTTTATGAACGTTCGGAAATGACATCACTCGATTGTAAGTTATGATCTCGGATCGCACGTCGGAAAGCTGTTCTGTTCGAAATGTCAGTGAATGTTGTTAAATTGTATAGATTCACACAAAAGTGTATCGGTGATCACCAATTTGCACGTTTATGAACGTTCGTAAACGACATCACTCGATTGTAATTTATGATCTCGAATCGAAATGTCATTGAATATTGTTAATTTGTCATGAATTGAACAAAAATTTTGTTGGTGATCACCAACTTCATGTTTATGAACGTTCGGAAACGTTTTCATCGCTCGATTGCCAGTTCAGATCTCAAATAGCCCTTCGGATTGCAATACTAAATGTCTGTAAAATTGTTGATATGTGACGTTTATCGGTGACCGTTTCCAATCTTTCATAAACATGAAAATAGGTAATCAGCGATAATCTTTTCTGTTAATCGTTACAAATCAACAATTTTTTCCGACATTTCTATCAGAATCGCAATCCGAGATGCGATTCGAGACCGGAACTGACAATCGAACGATGTCGTTTCTGAACGTTCACAAATATGAAAATTGGTGATCACAAATAAACTTTTGTGAGAATCGCTACAAATTATCAAGATTCACTGACAATTCGAACAGAATCGGTTTCCGACGTGCGATTCGAGATCATAACTTACAATCGAGTGATGTCGTCTCCGAAAGTTCGTATACATGAAAAACGGTGATCACGATAAACTTTTTGTTCAAGTCATCACAAATTAACAAGATTCTATGACATTTCGAACAGAATCGCATTCTGACGTGCGATTTGAGATCATAACTTACAATCGAGTTATGTCGTTTCCGAACGTGCATAAACATGAAAATTGGTGAACACGGATTGACTTTTGTGTGAATCGATAGAAATTAACAAGATTCACTGACATTTCGTTCTCAATCGCTTTCCGATGTGCTGATCGAGATCATAACTTACAATCGAGTGATGTCGTTTCCGAACGTTCATGAACATGAAAATTGGTGATCACCGATACACTTTTGTGTGAATCGATTCAATTAAACAACATTCACTGACATTTCGAACAGAACAGCTTTCCGACGTGCGATTCGAGATCATAACCTACAATCGAGTGATGTCGTTTCCGAACGTTCATAAACATGAAAATTTGTGATCACCAATACACTTTTGTGCGAATCGATGGAAATTAACAAGGTTCACGGACATTTCGTTCTGAATAGCTTTCCGATGTGCGAATCGAGATAATACATTACAATCGAGTGATGTCGTTTCCGAACGTTCATAAACATGAAAATTTGTGATCACCCATACACTTTTGTGTGAATCGATACAATTTATCAACATTCACTGACATTTCGAACAGAACAGCTTTCCGACGTGCGATTCGAGATCATAACCTACAATCGAGTGATGTCGTTTCCGAACGTTCATAGACATGAAAATTTGTGATCACCGATACACTTTTGTGCGATTCGATACAAATTAACAAGGTTCACTGACATTTCGTTCTGAATAGCTTTCCGATGTGCGAATCGAGATAATACATTACAATCGAGTGATGCCGTTTCCGAATGTTCATAAACGTGAAAATTGGAGATCACCGATACACTTTTGTGTGAATCGATACATTTTATCAACATTCACTGACATTTCGAACAGAACAGCTTTCCGACGTGCGATTCGAGATCATAACCTACAATCGAGTGATGTCGTTTCCGAACGTTCATAGACATGAAAATTTGTGATCACCGATACACTTTTGTGCGATTCGATACAAATTAACAAGGTTCACTGACATTTCATTCTGAATAGCTTTCCGATGTGCGAATCGAGATAATACATTACAATCGAGTGATGCCGTTTCCGAACGTTCATAAACGTGAAAATTGGAGATCAACGATACACTTTTGTGTGAATCGATACATTTTATCAACATTCACTGACATTTCGAACAGAACAGCTTTCCGACGTGCGATTCGAGATTTAACCTACAATCGAGTGATGTCGTTTCGGAACGTTCATAAACATTAAAATTTGTGATCACCGATACACTTTTGTGCGAATCGACACAAATTAACAAGGTTCACTGACATTTCGTTCTGAATAGCTTTCCGATGTGCGAATCGAGATTATACATTACATCGAGTGATGTCGTTTCCGAACGTTCATAAACGTGAAAATTGGAGATCACCGACACACTTTTGTGTGAATCGATACATTTTATCAACATTCACTGACATTTCGAACAGAACAGCTTTCCGACGTGCGATTCGAGATCATAACCTACAATCGAGTGATGTCGTTTCCGAACGTTCATAGACATGAAAATTTGTGATCACCGATACACTTTTGTGCGATTCGATACAAATTAACAAGGTTCACTGACATTTCGTTCTGAATAGCTTTCCGATGTGCGAATCGAGATAATACATTACAATCGAGTGATGCCGTTTCCGAACGTTCATAAACGTGAAAATTGGAGATCACCGATACACTTTTGTGTGAATCGATACATTTTATCAACATTCACTGACATTTCGAACAGAACAGCTTTCCGACGTGCGATTCGAGATCATAACCTACAATCGAGTGATGTCGTTTCCGAACGTTCATAGACATGAAAATTTGTGATCACCGATACACTTTTGTGCGATTCGATACAAATTAACAAGGTTCACTGACATTTCGTTCTGAATAGCTTTCCGATGTGCGAATCGAGATAATACATTACAATCGAGTGATGCCGTTTCCGAACGTTCATAAACGTGAAAATTGGAGATCACCGATACACTTTTGTGTGAATCGATACATTTTATCAACATTCACTGACATTTCGAACAGAACAGCTTTCCGACGTGCGATTCGAGATTATAACCTACAATCGAGTGATGTCGTTTCGGAACGTTCATAAACATTAAAATTTGTGATCACCGATACACTTTTGTGCGAATCGACACAAATTAACAAGGTTCACTGACATTTCGTTCTGAATAGCTTTCCGATGTGCGAATCGAGATTATACATTACATCGAGTGATGTCGTTTCCGAACGTTCATAAACGTGAAAATTGGAGATCACCGATACACTTTTGTGTGAATCGATACATTTTATCAACATTCACTGACATTTCGAACAGAACAGCTTTCCGACGTGCGATTCGAGATTATAACCTACAATCGAGTGATGTCGTTTCCGAACGTTCATAAACATGAAAATTTGTGATCACCGATACACTTTTGTGCGAATCGATACAAATTAACAAGGTTCACGGACATTTCGTTCTGAATAGCTTTCCGATGTGCGAATCGAGATAATACATTACAATCGAGTGATGTCGTTTCCGAACGTTCATAAACGTGAAAATTGGAGATCACCGATACACTTTTGTGTGAATCGATACAGTTTAACAAGATTCACTGACATTTCGAAAAGAGCAGCTTTTCGATGTGCGATTCGATATCATAACTTACAATCGAGTGATGTCGTTTCCGACCGTTCATAAACGTGAAAATTGGAGATCACCGATACACTTTTGTGTGAATCGATACATTTTATCAACATTCACTGACATTTCGAACAGAACAGCTTTCCGACGTGCGATTCGAGATTATAACCTACAATCGAGTGATGTCGTTTCGGAACGTTCATAAACATTAAAATTTGTGATCACCGATACACTTTTGTGCGAATCGACACAAATTAACAAGGTTCACTGACATTTCGTTCTGAATAGCTTTCCGATGTGCGAATCGAGATTATACATTACATCGAGTGATGTCGTTTCCGAACGTTCATAAACGTGAAAATTGGAGATCACCGATACACTTTTGTGTGAATCGATACATTTTATCAACATTCACTGACATTTCGAACAGAACAGCTTTCCGACGTGCGATTCGAGATTATAACCTACAATCGAGTGATGTCGTTTCCGAACGTTCATAAACATGAAAATTTGTGATCACCGATACACTTTTGTGCGAATCGATACAAATTAACAAGGTTCACGGACATTTCGTTCTGAATAGCTTTCCGATGTGCGAATCGAGATAATACATTACAATCGAGTGATGTCGTTTCCGAACGTTCATAAACGTGAAAATTGGAGATCACCGATACACTTTTGTGTGAATCGATACAGTTTAACAAGATTCACTGACATTTCGAAAAGAGCAGCTTTTCGATGTGCGATTCGATATCATAACTTACAATCGAGTGATGTCGTTTCCGACCGTTCATAAACGTGAAAATTGGAGATCACCGATACACTTTTGTGTGAATCGATACATTTTATCAACATTCACTGACATTTCGAACAGAACAGCTTTCCGACGTGCGATTCGAGATTATAACCTACAATCGAGTGATGTCGTTTCCGAACGTTCATAAACATTAAAATTTGTGATCACCGATACACTTTTGTGCGAATCGATACAAATTAACAAGGTTCACTGGCATTTCGTTCTGAATAGCTTTCCGATGTGCGAATCGAGATAATACATTACAATCGAGTGATGTCGTTTCCGAACGTTCATAAACGTGAAAATTGGAGATCACCGATACACTTTTGTGTGAATCGATACATTTTATCAACATTCACTGACATTTCGAACAGAACAGCTTTCCGACGTGCGATTCGATATCATAACTTACAATCGAGTGATGTCGTTTCCGACCGTTCATAAACGTGAAAATTGGAAATCACCGATACACTTTTGTGTGAATCGATTCAATTTAACAACATTCACTGACATTTCGAACAGAACAGCTTTCCGACGTGCGATTCGAGATCATAACCTACAATCGAGTGATGTCGTTTCCGAACGTTCATAAACATGAAAATTTGTGATCACCAATACACTTTTGTGCGAATCGATGGAAATTAACAGGATTCACTGACATTTCGTTCTGAATCGCTTTCCGATGTGCGAATCGAGATAATACATTACAATCGAGTGATGTCGTTTCCGAACGTTCATAAACGTGAAAATTGGAGTTCACCGATACACTTTTGTGTGAATCGATACATATTATCAACATTCACTGACATTTCGAACAGAACAGCTTTCCGACGTGCGATTCGAGATCATAACCTACAATCGAGTGATGTCGTTTCCGAACGTTCATAGACATGAAAATTTGTGATCACCGATACACTTTTGTGCGATTCGATACGAATTAACAAGGTTCACTGACATTTCGTTCTGAATAGCTTTCCGATGTGCGAATCGAGATAATACATTACAATCGAGTGATGCCGTTTCCGAACGTTCATAAACATGAAAATTGGAGATCACCGATACACTTTTGTGTGAATCGATACATTTTATCAACATTCACTGACATTTCGAACAGAACAGCTTTCCGACGTGCGATTCGAGATTATAACCTACAATCGAGAGATGTCGTTTCCGAACGTTCATAAACATTAAAATTTGTGATCACCGATACACTTTTGTGCGAATCGACACAAATTAACAAGGTTCACTGACATTTCGTTCTGAATAGCTTTCCGATGTGCGAATCGAGATAATACATTACAATCGAGTGATGTCGTTTCCGAACGTTCATAAACGTGAAAATTGGAGATCACCGATACACTTTTGTGTGAATCGATACATTTTATCAACATTCACTGACATTTCGAACAGAACAGCTTTCCGACGTGCGATTCGAGATTATAACCTACAATCGAGTGATGTCGTTTCCGAACGTTCATAAACATTAAAATTTGTGATCACCGATACACTTTTGTGCGAATCGATACAAATTAACAAGGTTCACTGACATTTCGTTCTGAATAGCTTTCCGATGTGCGAATCGAGATTATACATTACATCGAGTGATGTCGTTTCCGAACGTTCATAAACGTGAAAATTGGAGATCACCGATACACTTTTGTGTGAATCGATACATTTTATCAACATTCACTGACATTTCGAACAGAACAGCTTTCCGACGTGCGATTCGAGATTATAACCTACAATCGAGTGATGTCGTTTCCGAACGTTCATAAACATGAAAATTTGTGATCACCAATACACTTTTGTGCGAATGGATGGAAATTAACAAGGTTCACGGACATTTCGTTCTGAATAGCTTTCCGATGTGCGAATCGAGATAATACATTACAATCGAGTGATGTCGTTTCCGAACGTTCATAAACATGAAAATTTGTGATCACCCATACACTTTTGTGTGAATCGATACAATTTATCAACATTCACTGACATTTCGAACAGAACAGCTTTCCGACGTGCGATTCGAGATCATAACCTACAATCGAGTGATGTCGTTTCCGAACGTTCATAGACATGAAAATTTGTGATCACCGATACACTTTTGTGCGATTCGATACAAATTAACAAGGTTCACTGACATTTCGTTCTGAATAGCTTTCCGATGTGCGAATCGAGATAATACATTACAATCGAGTGATGCCGTTTCCGAACGTTCATAAACGTGAAAATTGGAGATCACCGATACACTTTTGTGTGAATCGATACATTTTATCAACATTCACTGACATTTCGAACAGAACAGCTTTCCGACGTGCGATTCGAGATTATAACCTACAATCGAGTGATGTCGTTTCGGAACGTTCATAAACATTAAAATTTGTGATCACCGATACACTTTTGTGCGAATCGACACAAATTAACAAGGTTCACTGACATTTCGTTCTGAACAGCTTTCCGATGTGCGAATCGAGATTATACATTACATCGAGTGATGTCGTTTCCGAACGTTCATAAACGTGAAAATTGGAGATCACCGATACACTTTTGTGTGAATCGATACATTTTATCAACATTCACTGACATTTCGAACAGAACAGCTTTCCGACTTGCGATTCGAGATTATAACCTACAATCGAGTGATGTCGTTTCCGAACGTTCATAAACATGAAAATTTGTGATCACCGATACACTTTTGTGCGAATCGATACAAATTAACAAGGTTCACGGACATTTCGTTCTGAATAGCTTTCCGATGTGCGAATCGAGATAATACATTACAATCGAGTGATGTCGTTTCCGAACGTTCATAAACGTGAAAATTGGAGATCACCGATACACTTTTGTGTGAATCGATACAGTTTAACAAGATTCACTGACATTTCGAAAAGAGCAGCTTTTCGATGTGCGATTCGATATCATAACTTACAATCGAGTGATGTCGTTTCCGACCGTTCATAAACGTGAAAATTGGAGATCACCGATACACTTTTGTGTGAATCGATACATTTTATCAACATTCACTGACATTTCGAACAGAACAGCTTTCCGACGTGCGATTCGAGATTATAACCTACAATCGAGTGATGTCGTTTCCGAACGTTCATAAACATTAAGATTTGTGATCACCGATACACTTTTGTGCGAATCGATACAAATTAACAAGGTTCACTGGCATTTCGTTCTGAATAGCTTTCCGATGTGCGAATCGAGATAATACATTACAATCGAGTGATGTCGTTTCCGAACGTTCATAAACGTGAAAATTGGAGATCACCGATACACTTTTGTGTGAATCGATACATTTTATCAACATTCACTGACATTTCGAACAGAACAGCTTTCCGACGTGCGATTCGAGATTATAACCTACAATCGAGTGATGTCGTTTCCGAACGTTCATAAACATGAAAATTTGTGATCACCGATACACTTTAGTGCGAATCGATACAAATTAACAACGTTCACTGTCATTTCGTTCTGAATCGCTTTCCGACGTGTAATGATCTCGAATCGCACGTCGGAAAGCGATGCTAGTCGAAATGTCAGTGAATGTTGTTAAATTGTATCGATTCACATAAAAGTGTATCGGTGATCACCGTTCTTAATGTTTATGAACGTTCGGAAACGACATCACTCGATTGTAAGGTATGATCTCGAATCGCACGTCGGAAAGCTGTTCTGTTCGAAATGTCAGTGAATGTTGTTAAATTGTATCGATTCACACAAACGTGTATCGGTGATCACCAATATTCATGTTCGTGAACGTTCGGAAACGACATCACTCGATTGTAAGGTATGATCTCGAATCGCACGTCGGAAAGCTGTTCTGTTCGAAATGTCAGTGAATGTTGTTAAATTGTATCGATTTACACAAAAGTGTATCGGTGATCACCAATTTTCATGTTCATGAACGTTCGGAAACGACATCACTCGATTGTAAGGTATGATCTCGAATCGCACGTCGGAAAGCTGTTCTGTTCGAAATTTCAGTGAATTTAGTTAAATTGTATCGATTCACACAAAAGTGTACCAGTGATCACCAATTTTCATGTTCATGAACGTTCGGAAACGACATCATTCGATTGTAAGGTATGATCTCGAATCGCACGTGGGAATGTGATTTTGTTCGAAATGTCAGTGAATCTTCTTGATTTGTTGCGATTCTCACAAAAATCTATCGGCGATCACCGTTCTTCATGTTTATGAACGTTCGGAAACAAAAACACTCGATTGTAAGCTGTGATCGCGATTCGCACATCGGAAAGCGATTCAGAACGAAATGTCAGTGAATCTGGTTAATTTGTGTCGATTCACACAAAAGTGTATCGGTGATGACCAATTTTCATGTTCATGAACGTTCGGAAACGACATCACTCGATTGTAAGGTATGATCTCGAATCGCACGTCGGAAAGCTGTTCTGTTTGAAATGTCAGTGAATGTTGTTAAATTGTATCGATTCACACAAAAGTGTATCGGTGATCACCAATTTTCATGTTCATGAACGTTCGGAAACGACATCACTCGATTGTAAGGTATGATCTCGAATCGCTCGTCGGAAGGCTGTTCTGTTCGAAATGTCAGTGAATGTTGTTAAATTGTATCGATTCACACAAAAGTGTATCGGTGATCACCAATTTTCACGTTTATGAACGTTCGGAAACGACACCACTCGATTGTAAGGTGTGATCTCGAATCGCACGTAGGAATCTGATTTTGTTCGAAATGTCAGTGAATCTTCTTGATTTGTTGTGATTCTCACAAAAATCTATCGGTGATCACCGTTCTTCATGTTTATGAACGTTCGGAAACGACAACACTCGATTGTAAGCTGTGATCGCGATTCGCACATCGGAAAGCGATTCAGAACGAAATGTCAGTGAATCTGGTTAATTTGTGTCGATTGACACAAAAGTGTATAGGTGATCACCAATTTTCATGTTCATGAACGTTCGGAAACGACATCACTCGATTGTAAGGTATGATCTCGAATCGCACGTCGGAAAGCTGTTCTGTTCGAAATGTCAGTGAATGTTGTTAAATTGTATCGATTTACACAAAAGTGTATCGGTGATCACCAATTTTCATGTTCATGAACGTTCGGAAACGACATCACTCGATTGTAAGGTATGATCTCGAATCGCACGTCGGAAAGCTGTTCTGTTCGAAATTTCAGTGAATTTAGTTAAATTGTATCGATTCACACAAAAGTGTACCAGTGATCACCAATTTTCATGTTCATGAACGTTCGGAAACGACATCACTCGATTGTAAGGTATGATCTCGAATCGCACGTCGGAAAGCTGTTCTGTTCGAAATGTCAGTGAATGTTGTTAAATTGTATCGATTCACACAAACGTGTATCGGTGATCACCAATTTTCATGTTCGTGAACGTTCGGAAACGACATCACTCGATTGTAAGGTATGATCTCGAATCGCACGTCGGAAAGCTGTTCTGTTCGAAATGTCAGTGAATGTTGTTAAATTGTATCGATTTACACAAAAGTGTATCGGTGATCACCAATTTTCATGTTCATGAACGTTCGGAAACGACATCACTCGATTGTAAGGTATGATCTCGAATCGCACGTCGGAAAGCTGTTCTGTTCGAAATGTCAGTGAATGTTGTTAAATTGTATCGATTCACACAAAAGTGTATCGGTGATCACCAATTTTCATGTTCATGAACGTTCGGAAACGACATCACTCGATTGTAAGGTATGATCTCGAATCGCTCGTCGGAAGGCTGTTCTGTTCGAAATGTCAGTGAATGTTGTAAAATTGTATCGATTCACACAAAAGTGTATCGGTGATCACCAATTTTCACGTTTATGAACGTTCGAAAACTACATCACTCGATTGTAAGTTATGTTCTCGAATCGCAGGTCGGAATCTGATTTTGTTCGAAATGTCAGTGAATCTTCTTGATTTGTTGCGATTCTCGCAAAAATCTATCGGTGATCACCGTTCTTCATGTTTATGAACGTTCGGAAACGACAACACTCGATCGTAAGGTATGATCTCGAATCGCACGTAGGAATCTGATTTTGTTCGAAATGTCAGTGAATCTTCTTGATTTGTTGCGATTCTCACAAAAATCTATCGGTGATCACCGTTCTTCATGTTTATGAACGTTCGGAAACGACAACACTCGATTGTAAGCTGTGATCGCGATTCGCACATCGGAAAGCGATTCAGAACGAAATGTCAGTGAATCTGGTTAATTTGTGTCGATTGACACAAAAGTGTATAGGTGATCACCAATTTTCATGTTCATGAACGTTCGGAAACGACATCACTCGATTGTAAGGTATGATCTCGAATCGCACGTCGGAAAGCTGTTCTGTTCGAAATGTCAGTGAATGTTGTTAAATTGTGTCGATTCACACAAAAGTGTATCGGTGATGACCAATTTTCACGTTTATGAACGTTCGGAAATGACATCACTCGATTGTAAGTTATGATCTCGGATCGCACGTCGGAAAGCTGTTCTGTTCGAAATGTCAGTGAATGTTGTTAAATTGTATAGATTCACACAAAAGTGTATCGGTGATCACCACTTTGCACGTTTATGAACGTTCGTAAACGACATCACTCGATTGTAATTTATGATCTCGAATCGAAATGTCATTGAATATTGTTAATTTGTCATGAATTGAACAAAAATTTTGTTGGTGATCACCAACTTCATGTTTATGAACGTTCGGAAACGTTTTCATCGCTCGATTGCCAGTTCAGATCTCAAATAGCCCTTCGGATTGCAATACTAAATGTCTGTAAAATTGTTGATATGTGACGTTTATCGGTGACCGTTTCCAATCTTTCATAAACATGAAAATAGGTAATCAGCGATAATCTTTTCTGTTAATCGTTACAAATCAACAATTTTTTCCGACATTTCTATCAGAATCGCAATCCGAGATGCGATTCGAGACCGGAACTGACAATCGAACGATGTCGTTTCTGAACGTTCACAAATATGAAAATTGGTGATCACAAATAAACTTTTGTGAGAATCGCTACAAATTATCAAGATTCACTGACAATTCGAACAGAATCGGTTTCCGACGTGCGATTCGAGATCATAACTTACAATCGAGTGATGTCGTCTCCGAAAGTTCGTATACATGAAAAACGGTGATCACGATAAACTTTTTGTTCAAGTCATCACAAATTAACAAGATTCTATGACATTTCGAACAGGATCGCTTTCTGACGTGCGATTTGAGATCATAACTTACAATCGAGTTATGTCGTTTCCGAACGTGCATAAACATGAAAATTGGTGAACACGGATTGACTTTTGTGTGAATCGATAGAAATTAACAAGATTCACTGACATTTCGTTCCCAATCGCTTTCCGATGTGCTGATCGAGATCATAACTTACAATCGAGTGATGTCGTTTCCGAACGTTCATGAACATGAAAATTGGTGATCACCGATACACTTTTGTGTGAATCGATTCAATTAAACAACATTCACTGACATTTCGAACAGAACAGCTTTCCGACGTGCGATTCGAGATCATAACCTACAATCGAGTGATGTCGTTTCCGAACGTTCATAAACATGAAAATTTGTGATCACCAATACACTTTTGTGCGAATCGATGGAAATTAACAAGGTTCACGGACATTTCGTTCTGAATAGCTTTCCGATGTGCGAATCGAGATAATACATTACAATCGAGTGATGTCGTTTCCGAACGTTCATAAACATGAAAATTTGTGATCACCCATACACTTTTGTGTGAATCGATACAATTTATCAACATTCACTGACATTTCGAACAGAACAGCTTTCCGACGTGCGATTCGAGATCATAACCTACAATCGAGTGATGTCGTTTCCGAACGTTCATAGACATGAAAATTTGTGATCACCGATACACTTTTGTGCGATTCGATACAAATTAACAAGGTTCACTGACATTTCGTTCTGAATAGCTTTCCGATGTGCGAATCGAGATAATACATTACAATCGAGTGATGCCGTTTCCGAACGTTCATAAACGTGAAAATTGGAGATCACCGATACACTTTTGTGTGAATCGATACATTTTATCAACATTCACTGACATTTCGAACAGAACAGCTTTCCGACGTGCGATTCGAGATTATAACCTACAATCGAGTGATGTCGTTTCGGAACGTTCATAAACATTAAAATTTGTGATCACCGATACACTTTTGTGCGAATCGACACAAATTAACAAGGTTCACTGGCATTTCGTTCTGAATAGCTTTCCGATGTGCGAATCGAGATAATACATTACAATCGAGTGATGTCGTTTCCGAACGTTCATAAACGTGAAAATTGGAGATCACCGATACACTTTTGTGTGAATCGATACATGTTATCAACATTCACTGACATTTCGAACAGAACAGCTTTCCGACGTGCGAATCGAGTTTATAACCTACAATCGAGTGATGTCGTTTCCGAACGTTCATAAACATGAAAATTTGTGATCACCGATACACTTTAGTGCGAATCGATACAAATTAACAACGTTCACTGTCATTTCGTTCTGAATCGCTTTCCGACGTGTAATGATCTCGAATCGCACGTCGGAAAGCGATGCTAGTCGAAATGTCAGTGAATGTTGTTAAATTGTATCGATTCACATAAAAGTGTATCGGTGATCACCGTTCTTAATGTTTATGAACGTTCGGAAACGACATCACTCAATTCTAAGGTATGATCTCGAATCGCACGTTGGAAAGCTGTTCTGTTCGAAATGTCAGTGAATGTTGTTAAATTGTATCGATTTACACAAAAGTGTATCGGTGATCACCAATTTTCATGTTCATGAACGTTCGGAAACGACATCACTCGATTGTAAGGTATGATCTCGAATCGCACGTCGGAAAGCTGTTCTGTTCGAAATGTCAGTGAATGTTGTTAAATTGTATCGATTCACACAAAATTGTATCGGTGATCACCAATTTTCACGTTTATGAACGTTCCGAAATGACATCACTCGATTGTAAGTTATGATCTCGAATCGCACGTCGGAATCTGATTTTGTTCGAAATGTCAGTGAATCTTCTTGATTTGTTGCGATTCTCGCAAAAATCTATCGGTGATCACCGTTCTTCATGTCTATGAACGTTCGGAAACGACAACACACGATTGTAAGCTGTGATCGCGATTCGCACATCGGAAAGCGATTCAGAACGAAATGACAGTGAATCTGGTTAATTTGTGTCGATTCACACAAAAGTGTATAGGTGATCACCAATTTTCATGTTCATGAACGTTCGGAAACGACATCACTCGATTGTAAGGTATGATCTCGAATCGCACGTCGGAAAGCTGTTCTGTTCGAAATGTCAGTGAATGTTGTTAAATTGTATCGATTCACACAAAAGTGTATCGGTGATCACCAATTTTCACGTTTATGAACGTTCGGAAACAACACCACTCGATTGTAAGGTGTGATCTAGAATCGCACGTGGGAATCTGATTTTGTTCGAAATGTCAGTGAATCTTCTTGATTTGTTGCGATTCTCACAAAAATCTATCGGTGATCACCGTTCT
The DNA here is from genome assembly GCF_019457755.1 of Venturia canescens. Taxonomy (NCBI): domain Eukaryota; kingdom Metazoa; phylum Arthropoda; class Insecta; order Hymenoptera; family Ichneumonidae; genus Venturia; species Venturia canescens. The sequence goes on along the minus strand of NC_057429.1, from coordinate 772,742 downwards.
TCATGTTTATGAACGTTCGGAAACGACAACACACGATTGTAAGCTGTGATCGCGATTCGCACATCGGAAAGCGATTCAGAACGAAATGACAGTGAATCTGGTTAATTTGTGTCGATTCACACAAAAGTGTATAGGTGATCACCAATTTTCATGTTCATGAACGTTCGGAAACGACATCACTCGATTGTAAGGTATGATCTCGAATCGCACGTCGGAAAGCTGTTCTGTTCGAAATGTCAGTGAATGTTGTTAAATTGTATCGATTCACACAAAAGTGTATCGGTGATAACCAATTTTCACGTTTATGAACGTTCCGAAATGACATCACTCGATTGTAAGTTATGATCTCGAATCGCACGTGGGAATCTGATTTTGTTCGAAATGTCAGTGAATCTTCTTGATTTGTTGCGATTCTCACAAAAATCTATCGGCGATCACATTTCTTCATGTTTATGAACGTTCGGAAACAAAAACACTCGATTGTAAGCTGTGATCGCGATTCGCACATCGGAAAGCGATTCAGAACGAAATGTCAGTGAGTCTGGTTAATTTGTGTCGATTCACACAAAAGTGTATCGGTGATGACCAATTTTCATGTTCATGAACGTTCGGAAACGACATCACTCGATTGTAAGGTATGATCTCGAATCGCACGTCGGAAACTGTTCTGTTCGAAATGTCAGTGAATGTTGTTAAATTGTATCGATTCACACAAACGTGTATCGGTGATCACCAATTTTCATGTTCATGAACGTTCGGAAACGACATCACTCGATTGTAAGGTATGATCTCGAATCGCTCGTCGGAAGGCTGTTCTGTTCGAAATGTCAGTGAATGTTGTTAAATTGTATCGATTCACACAAAAGTGTATCGGTGATCACCAATTTTCACGTTTATGAACGTTCGGAAACGACACCACTCGATTGTAAGGTGTGATCTCGAATCGCACGTAGGAATCTGATTTTGTTCGATATGTCAGTGAATCTTCTTGATTTGTTGCGATTCTCACAAAAATCTATCGGTGATCACCGTTCTTCATGTCTATGAACGTTCGGAAACGACAACACACGATTGTAAGCTGTGATCGCGATTCGCACATCGGAAAGCGATTCAGAACGAAATGACAGTGAATCTGGTTAATTTGTGTCGATTCACACAAAAGTGTATAGGTGATCACCAATTTTCATGTTCATGAACGTTCGGAAACGACATCACTCGATTGTAAGGTATGATCTCGAATCGCACGTCGGAAAGCTGTTCTGTTCGAAATGTCAGTGAATGTTGTTAAATTGTATCGATTCACACAAAAGTGTATCGGTGATCACCAATTTTCACGTTTATGAACGTTCGGAAACAACACCACTCGATTGTAAGGTGTGATCTAGAATCGCACGTGGGAATCTGATTTTGTTCGAAATGTCAGTGAATCTTCTTGATTTGTTGCGATTCTCACAAAAATCTATCGGTGATCACCGTTCTTCATGTTTATGAACGTTCGGAAACGACAACACACGATTGTAAGCTGTGATCGCGATTCGCACATCGGAAAGCGATTCAGAACGAAATGACAGTGAATCTGGTTAATTTGTGTCGATTCACACAAAAGTGTATAGGTGATCACCAATTTTCATGTTCATGAACGTTCGGAAACGACATCACTCGATTGTAAGGTATGATCTCGAATCGCACGTCGGAAAGCTGTTCTGTTCGAAATGTCAGTGAATGTTGTTAAATTGTATCGATTCACACAAAAGTGTATCGGTGATAACCAATTTTCACGTTTATGAACGTTCCGAAATGACATCACTCGATTGTAAGTTATGATCTCGAATCGCACGTGGGAATCTGATTTTGTTCGAAATGTCAGTGAATCTTCTTGATTTGTTGCGATTCTCACAAAAATCTATCGGCGATCACATTTCTTCATGTTTATGAACGTTCGGAAACAAAAACACTCGATTGTAAGCTGTGATCGCGATTCGCACATCGGAAAGCGATTCAGAACGAAATGTCAGTGAGTCTGGTTAATTTGTGTCGATTCACACAAAAGTGTATCGGTGATGACCAATTTTCATGTTCATGAACGTTCGGAAACGACATCACTCGATTGTAAGGTATGATCTCGAATCGCACGTCGGAAACTGTTCTGTTCGAAATGTCAGTGAATGTTGTTAAATTGTATCGATTCACACAAACGTGTATCGGTGATCACCAATTTTCATGTTCATGAACGTTCGGAAACGACATCACTCGATTGTAAGGTATGATCTCGAATCGCTCGTCGGAAGGCTGTTCTGTTCGAAATGTCAGTGAATGTTGTTAAATTGTATCGATTCACACAAAAGTGTATCGGTGATCACCAATTTTCACGTTTATGAACGTTCGGAAACGACACCACTCGATTGTAAGGTGTGATCTCGAATCGCACGTAGGAATCTGATTTTGTTCGATATGTCAGTGAATCTTCTTGATTTGTTGCGATTCTCACAAAAATCTATCGGTGATCACCGTTCTTCATGTTTATGAACGTTCGGAAACGACAACACTCGATTGTAAGCTGTGATCGCGATTCGCACATCGGAAAGCGATTCAGAACGAAATGTCAGTGAATCTGGTTAATTTGTGTCGATTCACACAAAAGTGTATAGGTGATCACCAATTTTCATGTTCATGAACGTTCGGAAACGACATCACTCGATTGTAAGGTATGATCTCGAATCGCACGTCGGAAAGCTGTTCTGTTCGAAATGTCAGTGAATGTTGTTAAATTGTGTCGATTCACACAAAAGTGTATCGGTGATCACCAATTTTCATGTTCATGAACGTTCGGAAACGACATCACTCGATTGTAAGGTATGATCTCGAATCGCACGTCGGAAAGCTGTTCTGTTCGAAATTTCAGTGAATTTAGTTAAATTGTATCGATTCACACAAAAGTGTACCAGTGATCACCAATTTTCATGTTCATGAACGTTCGGAAACGACATCACTCGATTGTAAGGTATGATCTCGAATCGCACGTCGGAAAGCTGTTCTGTTCGAAATGTCAGTGAATGTTGTTAAATTGTATCGATTCACACAAACGTGTATCGGTGATCACCAATTTTCATGTTCGTGAACGTTCGGAAACGACATCACTCGATTGTAAGGTATGATCTCGAATCGCACGTCGGAAAGCTGTTCTGTTCGAAATGTCAGTGAATGTTGTTAAATTGTATCGATTTACACAAAAGTGTATCGGTGATCACCAATTTTCATGTTCATGAACGTTCGGAAACGACATCACTCGATTGTAAGGTATGATCTCGAATCGCACGTCGGAAAGCTGTTCTGTTCGAAATGTCAGTGAATGTTGTTAAATTGTATCGATTCACACAAAAGTGTATCGGTGATCACCAATTTTCATGTTCATGAACGTTCGGAAACGACATCACTCGATTGTAAGGTATGATCTCGAATCGCTCGTCGGAAGGCTGTTCTGTTCGAAATGTCAGTGAATGTTGTAAAATTGTATCGATTCACACAAAAGTGTATCGGTGATCACCAATTTTCACGTTTATGAACGTTCGAAAACTACATCACTCGATTGTAAGTTATGTTCTCGAATCGCAGGTCGGAATCTGATTTTGTTCGAAATGTCAGTGAATCTTCTTGATTTGTTGCGATTCTCGCAAAAATCTATCGGTGATCACCGTTCTTCATGTTTATGAACGTTCGGAAACGACATCACTCGATCGTAAGGTATGATCTCGAATCGCACGTAGGAATCTGATTTTGTTCGAAATGTCAGTGAATCTTCTTGATTTGTTGCGATTCTCACAAAAATCTATCGGTGATCACCGTTCTTCATGTTTATGAACGTTCGGAAACGACAACACTCGATTGTAAGCTGTGATCGCGATTCGCACATCGGAAAGCGATTCAGAACGAAATGTCAGTGAATCTGGTTAATTTGTGTCGATTGACACAAAAGTGTATAGGTGATCACCAATTTTCATGTTCATGAACGTTCGGAAACGACATCACTCGATTGTAAGGTATGATCTCGAATCGCACGTCGGAAAGCTGTTCTGTTCGAAATGTCAGTGAATGTTGTTAAATTGTGTCGATTCACACAAAAGTGTATCGGTGATGACCAATTTTCACGTTTATGAACGTTCGGAAATGACATCACTCGATTGTAAGTTATGATCTCGGATCGCACGTCGGAAAGCTGTTCTGTTCGAAATGTCAGTGAATGTTGTTAAATTGTATAGATTCACACAAAAGTGTATCGGTGATCACCACTTTGCACGTTTATGAACGTTCGTAAACGACATCACTCGATTGTAATTTATGATCTCGAATCGAAATGTCATTGAATATTGTTAATTTGTCATGAATTGAACAAAAATTTTGTTGGTGATCACCAACTTCATGTTTATGAACGTTCGGAAACGTTTTCATCGCTCGATTGCCAGTTCAGATCTCAAATAGCCCTTCGGATTGCAATACTAAATGTCTGTAAAATTGTTGATATGTGACGTTTATCGGTGACCGTTTCCAATCTTTCATAAACATGAAAATAGGTAATCAGCGATAATCTTTTCTGTTAATCGTTACAAATCAACAATTTTTTCCGACATTTCTATCAGAATCGCAATCCGAGATGCGATTCGAGACCGGAACTGACAATCGAACGATGTCGTTTCTGAACGTTCACAAATATGAAAATTGGTGATCACAAATAAACTTTTGTGAGAATCGCTACAAATTATCAAGATTCACTGACAATTCGAACAGAATCGGTTTCCGACGTGCGATTCGAGATCATAACTTACAATCGAGTGATGTCGTCTCCGAAAGTTCGTATACATGAAAAACGGTGATCACGATAAACTTTTTGTTCAAGTCATCACAAATTAACAAGATTCTATGACATTTCGAACAGGATCGCTTTCTGACGTGCGATTTGAGATCATAACTTACAATCGAGTTATGTCGTTTCCGAACGTGCATAAACATGAAAATTGGTGAACACGGATTGACTTTTGTGTGAATCGATAGAAATTAACAAGATTCACTGACATTTCGTTCCCAATCGCTTTCCGATGTGCTGATCGAGATCATAACTTACAATCGAGTGATGTCGTTTCCGAACGTTCATGAACATGAAAATTGGTGATCACCGATACACTTTTGTGTGAATCGATTCAATTAAACAACATTCACTGACATTTCGAACAGAACAGCTTTCCGACGTGCGATTCGAGATCATAACCTACAATCGAGTGATGTCGTTTCCGAACGTTCATAAACATGAAAATTTGTGATCACCAATACACTTTTGTGCGAATCGATGGAAATTAACAAGGTTCACGGACATTTCGTTCTGAATAGCTTTCCGATGTGCGAATCGAGATAATACATTACAATCGAGTGATGTCGTTTCCGAACGTTCATAAACATGAAAATTTGTGATCACCCATACACTTTTGTGTGAATCGATACAATTTATCAACATTCACTGACATTTCGAACAGAACAGCTTTCCGACGTGCGATTCGAGATCATAACCTACAATCGAGTGATGTCGTTTCCGAACGTTCATAGACATGAAAATTTGTGATCACCGATACACTTTTGTGCGATTCGATACAAATTAACAAGGTTCACTGACATTTCGTTCTGAATAGCTTTCCGATGTGCGAATCGAGATAATACATTACAATCGAGTGATGCCGTTTCCGAACGTTCATAAACGTGAAAATTGGAGATCACCGATACACTTTTGTGTGAATCGATACATTTTATCAACATTCACTGACATTTCGAACAGAACAGCTTTCCGACGTGCGATTCGAGATTATAACCTACAATCGAGTGATGTCGTTTCGGAACGTTCATAAACATTAAAATTTGTGATCACCGATACACTTTTGTGCGAATCGACACAAATTAACAAGGTTCACTGGCATTTCGTTCTGAATAGCTTTCCGATGTGCGAATCGAGATAATACATTACAATCGAGTGATGTCGTTTCCGAACGTTCATAAACGTGAAAATTGGAGATCACCGATACACTTTTGTGTGAATCGATACATGTTATCAACATTCACTGACATTTCGAACAGAACAGCTTTCCGACGTGCGAATCGAGTTTATAACCTACAATCGAGTGATGTCGTTTCCGAACGTTCATAAACATGAAAATTTGTGATCACCGATACACTTTAGTGCGAATCGATACAAATTAACAACGTTCACTGTCATTTCGTTCTGAATCGCTTTCCGACGTGTAATGATCTCGAATCGCACGTCGGAAAGCGATGCTAGTCGAAATGTCAGTGAATGTTGTTAAATTGTATCGATTCACATAAAAGTGTATCGGTGATCACCGTTCTTAATGTTTATGAACGTTCGGAAACGACATCACTCAATTCTAAGGTATGATCTCGAATCGCACGTTGGAAAGCTGTTCTGTTCGAAATGTCAGTGAATGTTGTTAAATTGTATCGATTTACACAAAAGTGTATCGGTGATCACCAATTTTCATGTTCATGAACGTTCGGAAACGACATCACTCGATTGTAAGGTATGATCTCGAATCGCACGTCGGAAAGCTGTTCTGTTCGAAATGTCAGTGAATGTTGTTAAATTGTATCGATTCACACAAAATTGTATCGGTGATCACCAATTTTCACGTTTATGAACGTTCCGAAATGACATCACTCGATTGTAAGTTATGATCTCGAATCGCACGTCGGAATCTGATTTTGTTCGAAATGTCAGTGAATCTTCTTGATTTGTTGCGATTCTCGCAAAAATCTATCGGTGATCACCGTTCTTCATGTCTATGAACGTTCGGAAACGACAACACACGATTGTAAGCTGTGATCGCGATTCGCACATCGGAAAGCGATTCAGAACGAAATGACAGTGAATCTGGTTAATTTGTGTCGATTCACACAAAAGTGTATAGGTGATCACCAATTTTCATGTTCATGAACGTTCGGAAACGACATCACTCGATTGTAAGGTATGATCTCGAATCGCACGTCGGAAAGCTGTTCTGTTCGAAATGTCAGTGAATGTTGTTAAATTGTATCGATTCACACAAAAGTGTATCGGTGATCACCAATTTTCATGTTCATGAACGTTCGGAAACGACATCACTCGATTGTAAGGTATGATCTCGAATCGCTCGTCGGAAGGCTGTTCTGTTCGAAATGTCAGTGAATGTTGTTAAATTGTATCGATTCACACAAAAGTGTATCGGTGATCACCAATTTTCACGTTTATGAACGTTCGGAAACGACACCACTCGATTGTAAGGTGTGATCTCGAATCGCACGTAGGAATCTGATTTTGTTCGAAATGTCAGTGAATCTTCTTGATTTGTTGCGATTCTCACAAAAATCTATCGGTGATCACCGTTCTTCATGTTTATGAACGTTCGGAAACGACAACACTCGATTGTAAGCTGTGATCGCGATTCGCACATCGGAAAGCGATTCAGAACGAAATGTCAGTGAATCTGGTTAATTTGTGTCGATTGACACAAAAGTGTATAGGTGATCACCAATTTTCATGTTCATGAACGTTCGGAAACGACATCACTCGATTGTAAGGTATGATCTCGAATCGCACGTCGGAAAGCTGTTCTGTTCGAAATGTCAGTGAATGTTGTTAAATTGTATCGATTTACACAAAAGTGTATCGGTGATCACCAATTTTCATGTTCATGAACGTTCGGAAACGACATCACTCGATTGTAAGGTATGATCTCGAATCGCACGTCGGAAAGCTGTTCTGTTCGAAATTTCAGTGAATTTAGTTAAATTGTATCGATTCACACAAAAGTGTACCAGTGATCACCAATTTTCATGTTCATGAACGTTCGGAAACGACATCACTCGATTGTAAGGTATGATCTCGAATCGCACGTCGGAAAGCTGTTCTGTTCGAAATGTCAGTGAATGTTGTTAAATTGTATCGATTCACACAAACGTGTATCGGTGATCACCAATTTTCATGTTCGTGAACGTTCGGAAACGACATCACTCGATTGTAAGGTATGATCTCGAATCGCACGTCGGAAAGCTGTTCTGTTCGAAATGTCAGTGAATGTTGTTAAATTGTATCGATTTACACAAAAGTGTATCGGTGATCACCAATTTTCATGTTCATGAACGTTCGGAAACGACATCACTCGATTGTAAGGTATGATCTCGAATCGCACGTCGGAAAGCTGTTCTGTTCGAAATGTCAGTGAATGTTGTTAAATTGTATCGATTCACACAAAAGTGTATCGGTGATCACCAATTTTCATGTTCATGAACGTTCGGAAACGACATCACTCGATTGTAAGGTATGATCTCGAATCGCTCGTCGGAAGGCTGTTCTGTTCGAAATGTCAGTGAATGTTGTAAAATTGTATCGATTCACACAAAAGTGTATCGGTGATCACCAATTTTCACGTTTATGAACGTTCGAAAACAACATCACTCGATTGTAAGTTATGTTCTCGAATCGCAGGTCGGAATCTGATTTTGTTCGAAATGTCAGTGAATCTTCTTGATTTGTTGCGATTCTCGCAAAAATCTATCGGTGATCACCGTTCTTCATGTTTATGAACGTTCGGAAACGACATCACTCGATCGTAAGGTATGATCTCGAATCGCACGTAGGAATCTGATTTTGTTCGAAATGTCAGTGAATCTTCTTGATTTGTTGCGATTCTCACAAAAATCTATCGGTGATCACCGTTCTTCATGTTTATGAACGTTCGGAAACGACAACACTCGATTGTAAGCTGTGATCGCGATTCGCACATCGGAAAGCGATTCAGAACGAAATGTCAGTGAATCTGGTTAATTTGTGTCGATTGACACAAAAGTGTATAGGTGATCACCAATTTTCATGTTCATGAACGTTCGGAAACGACATCACTCGATTGTAAGGTATGATCTCGAATCGCACGTCGGAAAGCTGTTCTGTTCGAAATGTCAGTGAATGTTGTTAAATTGTGTCGATTCACACAAAAGTGTATCGGTGATGACCAATTTTCACGTTTATGAACGTTCGGAAATGACATCACTCGATTGTAAGTTATGATCTCGGATCGCACGTCGGAAAGCTGTTCTGTTCGAAATGTCAGTGAATGTTGTTAAATTGTATAGATTCACACAAAAGTGTATCGGTGATCACCACTTTGCACGTTTATGAACGTTCGTAAACGACATCACTCGATTGTAATTTATGATCTCGAATCGAAATGTCATTGAATATTGTTAATTTGTTATGAATTGAACAAAAATTTTGTTGGTGATCACCAACTTCATGTTTATGAACGTTCGGAAACGTTTTCATCGCTCGATTGCCAGTTCAGATCTCAAATAGCCCTTCGGATTGCAATACTAAATGTCTGTAAAATTGTTGATATGTGACGTTTATCGGTGACCGTTTCCAATCTTTCATAAACATGAAAATAGGTAATCAGCGATAATCTTTTCTGTTAATCGTTACAAATCAACAATTTTTTCCGACATTTCTATCAGAATCGCAATCCGAGATGCGATTCGAGACCGGAACTGACAATCGAACGATGTCGTTTCTGAACGTTCACAAATATGAAAATTGGTGATCACAAATAAACTTTTGTGAGAATCGCTACAAATTATCAAGATTCACTGACAATTCGAACAGAATCGGTTTCCGACGTGCGATTCGAGATCATAACTTACAATCGAGTGATGTCGTCTCCGAAAGTTCGTATACATGAAAAACGGTGATCACGATAAACTTTTTGTTCAAGTCATCACAAATTAACAAGATTCTATGACATTTCGAACAGGATCGCTTTCTGACGTGCGATTTGAGATCATAACTTACAATCGAGTTATGTCGTTTCCGAACGTGCATAAACATGAAAATTGGTGAACACGGATTGACTTTTGTGTGAATCGATAGAAATTAACAAGATTCACTGACATTTCGTTCCCAATCGCTTTCCGATGTGCTGATCGAGATCATAACTTACAATCGAGTGATGTCGTTTCCGAACGTTCATGAACATGAAAATTGGTGATCACCGATACACTTTTGTGTGAATCGATTCAATTAAACAACATTCACTGACATTTCGAACAGAACAGCTTTCCGACGTGCGATTCGAGATCATAACCTACAATCGAGTGATGTCGTTTCCGAACGTTCATAAACATGAAAATTTGTGATCACCAATACACTTTTGTGCGAATCGATGGAAATTAACAAGGTTCACGGACATTTCGTTCTGAATAGCTTTCCGATGTGCGAATCGAGATAATACATTACAATCGAGTGATGTCGTTTCCGAACGTTCATAAACATGAAAATTTGTGATCACCCATACACTTTTGTGTGAATCGATACAATTTATCAACATTCACTGACATTTCGAACAGAACAGCTTTCCGACGTGCGATTCGAGATCATAACCTACAATCGAGTGATGTCGTTTCCGAACGTTCATAGACATGAAAATTTGTGATCACCGATACACTTTTGTGCGATTCGATACAAATTAACAAGGTTCACTGACATTTCGTTCTGAATAGCTTTCCGATGTGCGAATCGAGATAATACATTACAATCGAGTGATGCCGTTTCCGAACGTTCATAAACGTGAAAATTGGAGATCACCGATACACTTTTGTGTGAATCGATACATTTTATCAACATTCACTGACATTTCGAACAGAACAGCTTTCCGACGTGCGATTCGAGATTATAACCTACAATCGAGTGATGTCGTTTCGGAACGTTCATAAACATTAAAATTTGTGATCACCGATACACTTTTGTGCGAATCGACACAAATTAACAAGGTTCACTGGCATTTCGTTCTGAATAGCTTTCCGATGTGCGAATCGAGATAATACATTACAATCGAGTGATGTCGTTTCCGAACGTTCATAAACGTGAAAATTGGAGATCACCGATACACTTTTGTGTGAATCGATACATGTTATCAACATTCACTGACATTTCGAACAGAACAGCTTTCCGACGTGCGAATCGAGTTTATAACCTACAATCGAGTGATGTCGTTTCCGAACGTTCATAAACATGAAAATTTGTGATCACCGATACACTTTAGTGCGAATCGATACAAATTAACAACGTTCACTGTCATTTCGTTCTGAATCACTTTCCGACGTGTAATGATCTCGAATCGCACGTCGGAAAGCGATGCTAGTCGAAATGTCAGTGAATGTTGTTAAATTGTATCGATTCACATAAAAGTGTATCGGTGATCACCGTTCTTAATGTTTATGAACGTTCGGAAACGACATCACTCAATTCTAAGGTATGATCTCGAATCGCACGTTGGAAAGCTGTTCTGTTCGAAATGTCAGTGAATGTTGTTAAATTGTATCGATTTACACAAAAGTGTATCGGTGATCACCAATTTTCATGTTCATGAACGTTCGGAAACGACATCACTCGATTGTAAGGTATGATCTCGAATCGCACGTCGGAAAGCTGTTCTGTTCGAAATGTCAGTGAATGTTGTTAAATTGTATCGATTCACACAAAATTGTATCGGTGATCACCAATTTTCACGTTTATGAACGTTCCGAAATGACATCACTCGATTGTAAGTTATGATCTCGAATCGCACGTCGGAATCTGATTTTGTTCGAAATGTCAGTGAATCTTCTTGATTTGTTGCGATTCTCGCAAAAATCTATCGGTGATCACCGTTCTTCATGTCTATGAACGTTCGGAAACGACAACACACGATTGTAAGCTGTGATCGCGATTCGCACATCGGAAAGCGATTCAGAACGAAATGACAGTGAATCTGGTTAATTTGTGTCGATTCACACAAAAGTGTATAGGTGATCACCAATTTTCATGTTCATGAACGTTCGGAAACGACATCACTCGATTGTAAGGTATGATCTCGAATCGCACGTCGGAAAGCTGTTCTGTTCGAAATGTCAGTGAATGTTGTTAAATTGTATCGATTCACACAAAAGTGTATCGGTGATCACCAATTTTCACGTTTATGAACGTTCGGAAACAACACCACTCGATTGTAAGGTGTGATCTAGAATCGCACGTGGGAATCTGATTTTGTTCGAAATGTCAGTGAATCTTCTTGATTTGTTGCGATTCTCACAAAAATCTATCGGTGATCACCGTTCTTCATGTTTATGAACGTTCGGAAACGACAACACACGATTGTAAGCTGTGATCGCGATTCGCACATCGGAAAGCGATTCAGAACGAAATGACAGTGAATCTGGTTAATTTGTGTCGATTCACACAAAAGTGTATAGGTGATCACCAATTTTCATGTTCATGAACGTTCGGAAACGACATCACTCGATTGTAAGGTATGATCTCGAATCGCACGTCGGAAAGCTGTTCTGTTCGAAATGTCAGTGAATGTTGTTAAATTGTATCGATTCACACAAAAGTGTATCGGTGATAACCAATTTTCACGTTTATGAACGTTCCGAAATGACATCACTCGATTGTAAGTTATGATCTCGAATCGCACGTGGGAATCTGATTTTGTTCGAAATGTCAGTGAATCTTCTTGATTTGTTGCGATTCTCACAAAAATCTATCGGCGATCACATTTCTTCATGTTTATGAACGTTCGGAAACAAAAACACTCGATTGTAAGCTGTGATCGCGATTCGCACATCGGAAAGCGATTCAGAACGAAATGTCAGTGAGTCTGGTTAATTTGTGTCGATTCACACAAAAGTGTATCGGTGATGACCAATTTTCATGTTCATGAACGTTCGGAAACGACATCACTCGATTGTAAGGTATGATCTCGAATCGCACGTCGGAAACTGTTCTGTTCGAAATGTCAGTGAATGTTGTTAAATTGTATCGATTCACACAAACGTGTATCGGTGATCACCAATTTTCATGTTCATGAACGTTCGGAAACGACATCACTCGATTGTAAGGTATGATCTCGAATCGCTCGTCGGAAGGCTGTTCTGTTCGAAATGTCAGTGAATGTTGTTAAATTGTATCGATTCACACAAAAGTGTATCGGTGATCACCAATTTTCACGTTTATGAACGTTCGGAAACGACACCACTCGATTGTAAGGTGTGATCTCGAATCGCACGTAGGAATCTGATTTTGTTCGATATGTCAGTGAATCTTCTTGATTTGTTGCGATTCTCACAAAAATCTATCGGTGATCACCGTTCTTCATGTCTATGAACGTTCGGAAACGACAACACACGATTGTAAGCTGTGATCGCGATTCGCACATCGGAAAGCGATTCAGAACGAAATGACAGTGAATCTGGTTAATTTGTGTCGATTCACACAAAAGTGTATAGGTGATCACCAATTTTCATGTTCATGAACGTTCGGAAACGACTTCACTCGATTGTAAGGTATGATCTCGAATCGCACGTCGGAAAGCTGTTCTGTTCGAAATGTCAGTGAATGTTGTTAAATTGTATCGATTCACACAAAAGTGTATCGGTGATCACCAATTTTCACGTTTATGAACGTTCGGAAACAACACCACTCGATTGTAAGGTGTGATCTAGAATCGCACGTGGGAATCTGATTTTGTTCGAAATGTCAGTGAATCTTCTTGATTTGTTGCGATTCTCACAAAAATCTATCGGTGATCACCGTTCTTCATGTTTATGAACGTTCGGAAACGACAACACACGATTGTAAGCTGTGATCGCGATTCGCACATCGGAAAGCGATTCAGAACGAAATGACAGTGAATCTGGTTAATTTGTGTCGATTCACACAAAAGTGTATAGGTGATCACCAATTTTCATGTTCATGAACGTTCGGAAACGACATCACTCGATTGTAAGGTATGATCTCGAATCGCACGTCGGAAAGCTGTTCTGTTCGAAATGTCAGTGAATGTTGTTAAATTGTATCGATTCACACAAAAGTGTATCGGTGATAACCAATTTTCACGTTTATGAACGTTCCGAAATGACATCACTCGATTGTAAGTTATGATCTCGAATCGCACGTGGGAATCTGATTTTGTTCGAAATGTCAGTGAATCTTCTTGATTTGTTGCGATTCTCACAAAAATCTATCGGCGATCACATTTCTTCATGTTTATGAACGTTCGGAAACAAAAACACTCGATTGTAAGCTGTGATCGCGATTCGCACATCGGAAAGCGATTCAGAACGAAATGTCAGTGAGTCTGGTTAATTTGTGTCGATTCACACAAAAGTGTATCGGTGATGACCAATTTTCATGTTCATGAACGTTCGGAAACGACATCACTCGATTGTAAGGTATGATCTCGAATCGCACGTCGGAAACTGTTCTGTTCGAAATGTCAGTGAATGTTGTTAAATTGTATCGATTCACACAAACGTGTATCGGTGATCACCAATTTTCATGTTCATGAACGTTCGGAAACGACATCACTCGATTGTAAGGTATGATCTCGAATCGCTCGTCGGAAGGCTGTTCTGTTCGAAATGTCAGTGAATGTTGTTAAATTGTATCGATTCACACAAAAGTGTATCGGTGATCACCAATTTTCACGTTTATGAACGTTCGGAAACGACACCACTCGATTGTAAGGTGTGATCTCGAATCGCACGTAGGAATCTGATTTTGTTCGATATGTCAGTGAATCTTCTTGATTTGTTGCGATTCTCACAAAAATCTATCGGTGATCACCGTTCTTCATGTTTATGAACGTTCGGAAACGACAACACTCGATTGTAAGCTGTGATCGCGATTCGCACATCGGAAAGCGATTCAGAACGAAATGTCAGTGAATCTGGTTAATTTGTGTCGATTCACACAAAAGTGTATAGGTGATCACCAATTTTCATGTTCATGAACGTTCGGAAACGACATCACTCGATTGTAAGGTATGATCTCGAATCGCACGTCGGAAAGCTGTTCTGTTCGAAATGTCAGTGAATGTTGTTAAATTGTGTCGATTCACACAAAAGTGTATCGGTGATCACCAATTTTCATGTTCATGAACGTTCGGAAACGACATCACTCGATTGTAAGGTATGATCTCGAATCGCACGTCGGAAAGCTGTTCTGTTCGAAATTTCAGTGAATTTAGTTAAATTGTATCGATTCACACAAAAGTGTACCAGTGATCACCAATTTTCATGTTCATGAACGTTCGGAAACGACATCACTCGATTGTAAGGTATGATCTCGAATCGCACGTCGGAAAGCTGTTCTGTTCGAAATGTCAGTGAATGTTGTTAAATTGTATCGATTCACACAAACGTGTATCGGTGATCACCAATTTTCATGTTCGTGAACGTTCGGAAACGACATCACTCGATTGTAAGGTATGATCTCGAATCGCACGTCGGAAAGCTGTTCTGTTCGAAATGTCAGTGAATGTTGTTAAATTGTATCGATTTACACAAAAGTGTATCGGTGATCACCAATTTTCATGTTCATGAACGTTCGGAAACGACATCACTCGATTGTAAGGTATGATCTCGAATCGCACGTCGGAAAGCTGTTCTGTTCGAAATGTCAGTGAATGTTGTTAAATTGTATCGATTCACACAAAAGTGTATCGGTGATCACCAATTTTCATGTTCATGAACGTTCGGAAACGACATCACTCGATTGTAAGGTATGATCTCGAATCGCTCGTCGGAAGGCTGTTCTGTTCGAAATGTCAGTGAATGTTGTAAAATTGTATCGATTCACACAAAAGTGTATCGGTGATCACCAATTTTCACGTTTATGAACGTTCGAAAACTACATCACTCGATTGTAAGTTATGTTCTCGAATCGCAGGTCGGAATCTGATTTTGTTCGAAATGTCAGTGAATCTTCTTGATTTGTTGCGATTCTCGCAAAAATCTATCGGTGATCACCGTTCTTCATGTTTATGAACGTTCGGAAACGACATCACTCGATCGTAAGGTATGATCTCGAATCGCACGTAGGAATCTGATTTTGTTCGAAATGTCAGTGAATCTTCTTGATTTGTTGCGATTCTCACAAAAATCTATCGGTGATCACCGTTCTTCATGTTTATGAACGTTCGGAAACGACAACACTCGATTGTAAGCTGTGATCGCGATTCGCACATCGGAAAGCGATTCAGAACGAAATGTCAGTGAATCTGGTTAATTTGTGTCGATTGACACAAAAGTGTATAGGTGATCACCAATTTTCATGTTCATGAACGTTCGGAAACGACATCACTCGATTGTAAGGTATGATCTCGAATCGCACGTCGGAAAGCTGTTCTGTTCGAAATGTCAGTGAATGTTGTTAAATTGTGTCGATTCACACAAAAGTGTATCGGTGATGACCAATTTTCACGTTTATGAACGTTCGGAAATGACATCACTCGATTGTAAGTTATGATCTCGGATCGCACGTCGGAAAGCTGTTCTGTTCGAAATGTCAGTGAATGTTGTTAAATTGTATAGATTCACACAAAAGTGTATCGGTGATCACCACTTTGCACGTTTATGAACGTTCGTAAACGACATCACTCGATTGTAATTTATGATCTCGAATCGAAATGTCATTGAATATTGTTAATTTGTCATGAATTGAACAAAAATTTTGTTGGTGATCACCAACTTCATGTTTATGAACGTTCGGAAACGTTTTCATCGCTCGATTGCCAGTTCAGATCTCAAATAGCCCTTCGGATTGCAATACTAAATGTCTGTAAAATTGTTGATATGTGACGTTTATCGGTGACCGTTTCCAATCTTTCATAAACATGAAAATAGGTAATCAGCGATAATCTTTTCTGTTAATCGTTACAAATCAACAATTTTTTCCGACATTTCTATCAGAATCGCAATCCGAGATGCGATTCGAGACCGGAACTGACAATCGAACGATGTCGTTTCTGAACGTTCACAAATATGAAAATTGGTGATCACAAATAAACTTTTGTGAGAATCGCTACAAATTATCAAGATTCACTGACAATTCGAACAGAATCGGTTTCCGACGTGCGATTCGAGATCATAACTTACAATCGAGTGATGTCGTCTCCGAAAGTTCGTATACATGAAAAACGGTGATCACGATAAACTTTTTGTTCAAGTCATCACAAATTAACAAGATTCTATGACATTTCGAACAGGATCGCTTTCTGACGTGCGATTTGAGATCATAACTTACAATCGAGTTATGTCGTTTCCGAACGTGCATAAACATGAAAATTGGTGAACACGGATTGACTTTTGTGTGAATCGATAGAAATTAACAAGATTCACTGACATTTCGTTCCCAATCGCTTTCCGATGTGCTGATCGAGATCATAACTTACAATCGAGTGATGTCGTTTCCGAACGTTCATGAACATGAAAATTGGTGATCACCGATACACTTTTGTGTGAATCGATTCAATTAAACAACATTCACTGACATTTCGAACAGAACAGCTTTCCGACGTGCGATTCGAGATCATAACCTACAATCGAGTGATGTCGTTTCCGAACGTTCATAAACATGAAAATTTGTGATCACCAATACACTTTTGTGCGAATCGATGGAAATTAACAAGGTTCACGGACATTTCGTTCTGAATAGCTTTCCGATGTGCGAATCGAGATAATACATTACAATCGAGTGATGTCGTTTCCGAACGTTCATAAACATGAAAATTTGTGATCACCCATACACTTTTGTGTGAATCGATACAATTTATCAACATTCACTGACATTTCGAACAGAACAGCTTTCCGACGTGCGATTCGAGATCATAACCTACAATCGAGTGATGTCGTTTCCGAACGTTCATAGACATGAAAATTTGTGATCACCGATACACTTTTGTGCGATTCGATACAAATTAACAAGGTTCACTGACATTTCGTTCTGAATAGCTTTCCGATGTGCGAATCGAGATAATACATTACAATCGAGTGATGCCGTTTCCGAACGTTCATAAACGTGAAAATTGGAGATCACCGATACACTTTTGTGTGAATCGATACATTTTATCAACATTCACTGACATTTCGAACAGAACAGCTTTCCGACGTGCGATTCGAGATTATAACCTACAATCGAGTGATGTCGTTTCGGAACGTTCATAAACATTAAAATTTGTGATCACCGATACACTTTTGTGCGAATCGACACAAATTAACAAGGTTCACTGGCATTTCGTTCTGAATAGCTTTCCGATGTGCGAATCGAGATAATACATTACAATCGAGTGATGTCGTTTCCGAACGTTCATAAACGTGAAAATTGGAGATCACCGATACACTTTTGTGTGAATCGATACATGTTATCAACATTCACTGACATTTCGAACAGAACAGCTTTCCGACGTGCGAATCGAGTTTATAACCTACAATCGAGTGATGTCGTTTCCGAACGTTCATAAACATGAAAATTTGTGATCACCGATACACTTTAGTGCGAATCGATACAAATTAACAACGTTCACTGTCATTTCGTTCTGAATCGCTTTCCGACGTGTAATGATCTCGAATCGCACGTCGGAAAGCGATGCTAGTCGAAATGTCAGTGAATGTTGTTAAATTGTATCGATTCACATAAAAGTGTATCGGTGATCACCGTTCTTAATGTTTATGAACGTTCGGAAACGACATCACTCAATTCTAAGGTATGATCTCGAATCGCACGTTGGAAAGCTGTTCTGTTCGAAATGTCAGTGAATGTTGTTAAATTGTATCGATTTACACAAAAGTGTATCGGTGATCACCAATTTTCATGTTCATGAACGTTCGGAAACGACATCACTCGATTGTAAGGTATGATCTCGAATCGCACGTCGGAAAGCTGTTCTGTTCGAAATGTCAGTGAATGTTGTTAAATTGTATCGATTCACACAAAATTGTATCGGTGATCACCAATTTTCACGTTTATGAACGTTCCGAAATGACATCACTCGATTGTAAGTTATGATCTCGAATCGCACGTCGGAATCTGATTTTGTTCGAAATGTCAGTGAATCTTCTTGATTTGTTGCGATTCTCGCAAAAATCTATCGGTGATCACCGTTCTTCATGTCTATGAACGTTCGGAAACGACAACACACGATTGTAAGCTGTGATCGCGATTCGCACATCGGAAAGCGATTCAGAACGAAATGACAGTGAATCTGGTTAATTTGTGTCGATTCACACAAAAGTGTATAGGTGATCACCAATTTTCATGTTCATGAACGTTCGGAAACGACATCACTCGATTGTAAGGTATGATCTCGAATCGCACGTCGGAAAGCTGTTCTGTTCGAAATGTCAGTGAATGTTGTTAAATTGTATCGATTCACACAAAAGTGTATCGGTGATCACCAATTTTCACGTTTATGAACGTTCGGAAACAACACCACTCGATTGTAAGGTGTGATCTAGAATCGCACGTGGGAATCTGATTTTGTTCGAAATGTCAGTGAATCTTCTTGATTTGTTGCGATTCTCACAAAAATCTATCGGTGATCACCGTTCTTCATGTTTATGATCGTTCGGAAACGACAACACACGATTGTAAGCTGTGATCGCGATTCGCACATCGGAAAGCGATTCAGAACGAAATGACAGTGAATCTGGTTAATTTGTGTCGATTCACACAAAAGTGTATAGGTGATCACCAATTTTCATGTTCATGAATGTTCGGAAACGACATCACTCGATTGTAAGGTATGATCTCGAATCGCACGTCGGAAAGCTGTTCTGTTCGAAATGTCAGTGAATGTTGTTAAATTGTATCGATTCACACAAAAGTGTATCGGTGATAACCAATTTTCACGTTTATGAACGTTCCGAAATGACATCACTCGATTGTAAGTTATGATCTCGAATCGCACGTGGGAATCTGATTTTGTTCGAAATGTCAGTGAATCTTCTTGATTTGTTGCGATTCTCACAAAAATCTATCGGCGATCACATTTCTTCATGTTTATGAACGTTCGGAAACAAAAACACTCGATTGTAAGCTGTGATCGCGATTCGCACATCGGAAAGCGATTCAGAACGAAATGTCAGTGAGTCTGGTTAATTTGTGTCGATTCACACAAAAGTGTATCGGTGATGACCAATTTTCATGTTCATGAACGTTCGGAAACGACATCACTCGATTGTAAGGTATGATCTCGAATCGCACGTCGGAAACTGTTCTGTTCGAAATGTCAGTGAATGTTGTTAAATTGTATCGATTCACACAAACGTGTATCGGTGATCACCAATTTTCATGTTCATGAACGTTCGGAAACGACATCACTCGATTGTAAGGTATGATCTCGAATCGCTCGTCGGAAGGCTGTTCTGTTCGAAATGTCAGTGAATGTTGTTAAATTGTATCGATTCACACAAAAGTGTATCGGTGATCACCAATTTTCACGTTTATGAACGTTCGGAAACGACACCACTCGATTGTAAGGTGTGATCTCGAATCGCACGTAGGAATCTGATTTTGTTCGATATGTCAGTGAATCTTCTTGATTTGTTGCGATTCTCACAAAAATCTATCGGTGATCACCGTTCTTCATGTCTATGAACGTTCGGAAACGACAACACACGATTGTAAGCTGTGATCGCGATTCGCACATCGGAAAGCGATTCAGAACGAAATGACAGTGAATCTGGTTAATTTGTGTCGATTCACACAAAAGTGTATAGGTGATCACCAATTTTCATGTTCATGAACGTTCGGAAACGACATCACTCGATTGTAAGGTATGATCTCGAATCGCACGTCGGAAAGCTGTTCTGTTCGAAATGTCAGTGAATGTTGTTAAATTGTATCGATTCACACAAAAGTGTATCGGTGATAACCAATTTTCACGTTTATGAACGTTCCGAAATGACATCACTCGATTGTAAGTTATGATCTCGAATCGCACGTGGGAATCTGATTTTGTTCGAAATGTCAGTGAATCTTCTTGATTTGTTGCGATTCTCACAAAAATCTATCGGCGATCACATTTCTTCATGTTTATGAACGTTCGGAAACAAAAACACTCGATTGTAAGCTGTGATCGCGATTCGCACATCGGAAAGCGATTCAGAACGAAATGTCAGTGAGTCTGGTTAATTTGTGTCGATTCACACAAAAGTGTATCGGTGATGACCAATTTTCATGTTCATGAACGTTCGGAAACGACATCACTCGATTGTAAGGTATGATCTCGAATCGCACGTCGGAAACTGTTCTGTTCGAAATGTCAGTGAATGTTGTTAAATTGTATCGATTCACACAAACGTGTATCGGTGATCACCAATTTTCATGTTCATGAACGTTCGGAAACGACATCACTCGATTGTAAGGTATGATCTCGAATCGCTCGTCGGAAGGCTGTTCTGTTCGAAATGTCAGTGAATGTTGTTAAATTGTATCGATTCACACAAAAGTGTATCGGTGATCACCAATTTTCACGTTTATGAACGTTCGGAAACGACACCACTCGATTGTAAGGTGTGATCTCGAATCGCACGTAGGAATCTGATTTTGTTCGATATGTCAGTGAATCTTCTTGATTTGTTGCGATTCTCACAAAAATCTATCGGTGATCACCGTTCTTCATGTTTATGAACGTTCGGAAACGACAACACTCGATTGTAAGCTGTGATCGCGATTCGCACATCGGAAAGCGATTCAGAACGAAATGTCAGTGAATCTGGTTAATTTGTGTCGATTCACACAAAAGTGTATAGGTGATCACCAATTTTCATGTTCATGAACGTTCGGAAACGACATCACTCGATTGTAAGGTATGATCTCGAATCGCACGTCGGAAAGCTGTTCTGTTCGAAATGTCAGTGAATGTTGTTAAATTGTGTCGATTCACACAAAAGTGTATCGGTGATCACCAATTTTCATGTTCATGAACGTTCGGAAACGACATCACTCGATTGTAAGGTATGATCTCGAATCGCACGTCGGAAAGCTGTTCTGTTCGAAATTTCAGTGAATTTAGTTAAATTGTATCGATTCACACAAAAGTGTACCAGTGATCACCAATTTTCATGTTCATGAACGTTCGGAAACGACATCACTCGATTGTAAGGTATGATCTCGAATCGCACGTCGGAAAGCTGTTCTGTTCGAAATGTCAGTGAATGTTGTTAAATTGTATCGATTCACACAAACGTGTATCGGTGATCACCAATTTTCATGTTCGTGAACGTTCGGAAACGACATCACTCGATTGTAAGGTATGATCTCGAATCGCACGTCGGAAAGCTGTTCTGTTCGAAATGTCAGTGAATGTTGTTAAATTGTATCGATTTACACAAAAGTGTATCGGTGATCACCAATTTTCATGTTCATGAACGTTCGGAAACGACATCACTCGATTGTAAGGTATGATCTCGAATCGCACGTCGGAAAGCTGTTCTGTTCGAAATGTCAGTGAATGTTGTTAAATTGTATCGATTCACACAAA
This sequence comes from Venturia canescens, assembly GCF_019457755.1. Lineage (NCBI taxonomy): Eukaryota > Metazoa > Arthropoda > Insecta > Hymenoptera > Ichneumonidae > Venturia > Venturia canescens. The sequence goes on along the minus strand of NC_057429.1, from coordinate 750,357 downwards.
AGTGTATCGGTGATCACCAATTTTCATGTTCATGAACGTTCGGAAACGACATCACTCGATTGTAAGGTATGATCTCGAATCGCTCGTCGGAAGGCTGTTCTGTTCGAAATGTCAGTGAATGTTGTAAAATTGTATCGATTCACACAAAAGTGTATCGGTGATCACCAATTTTCACGTTTATGAACGTTCGAAAACTACATCACTCGATTGTAAGTTATGTTCTCGAATCGCAGGTCGGAATCTGATTTTGTTCGAAATGTCAGTGAATCTTCTTGATTTGTTGCGATTCTCGCAAAAATCTATCGGTGATCACCGTTCTTCATGTTTATGAACGTTCGGAAACGACATCACTCGATCGTAAGGTATGATCTCGAATCGCACGTAGGAATCTGATTTTGTTCGAAATGTCAGTGAATCTTCTTGATTTGTTGCGATTCTCACAAAAATCTATCGGTGATCACCGTTCTTCATGTTTATGAACGTTCGGAAACGACAACACTCGATTGTAAGCTGTGATCGCGATTCGCACATCGGAAAGCGATTCAGAACGAAATGTCAGTGAATCTGGTTAATTTGTGTCGATTGACACAAAAGTGTATAGGTGATCACCAATTTTCATGTTCATGAACGTTCGGAAACGACATCACTCGATTGTAAGGTATGATCTCGAATCGCACGTCGGAAAGCTGTTCTGTTCGAAATGTCAGTGAATGTTGTTAAATTGTGTCGATTCACACAAAAGTGTATCGGTGATGACCAATTTTCACGTTTATGAACGTTCGGAAATGACATCACTCGATTGTAAGTTATGATCTCGGATCGCACGTCGGAAAGCTGTTCTGTTCGAAATGTCAGTGAATGTTGTTAAATTGTATAGATTCACACAAAAGTGTATCGGTGATCACCACTTTGCACGTTTATGAACGTTCGTAAACGACATCACTCGATTGTAATTTATGATCTCGAATCGAAATGTCATTGAATATTGTTAATTTGTCATGAATTGAACAAAAATTTTGTTGGTGATCACCAACTTCATGTTTATGAACGTTCGGAAACGTTTTCATCGCTCGATTGCCAGTTCAGATCTCAAATAGCCCTTCGGATTGCAATACTAAATGTCTGTAAAATTGTTGATATGTGACGTTTATCGGTGACCGTTTCCAATCTTTCATAAACATGAAAATAGGTAATCAGCGATAATCTTTTCTGTTAATCGTTACAAATCAACAATTTTTTCCGACATTTCTATCAGAATCGCAATCCGAGATGCGATTCGAGACCGGAACTGACAATCGAACGATGTCGTTTCTGAACGTTCACAAATATGAAAATTGGTGATCACAAATAAACTTTTGTGAGAATCGCTACAAATTATCAAGATTCACTGACAATTCGAACAGAATCGGTTTCCGACGTGCGATTCGAGATCATAACTTACAATCGAGTGATGTCGTCTCCGAAAGTTCGTATACATGAAAAACGGTGATCACGATAAACTTTTTGTTCAAGTCATCACAAATTAACAAGATTCTATGACATTTCGAACAGGATCGCTTTCTGACGTGCGATTTGAGATCATAACTTACAATCGAGTTATGTCGTTTCCGAACGTGCATAAACATGAAAATTGGTGAACACGGATTGACTTTTGTGTGAATCGATAGAAATTAACAAGATTCACTGACATTTCGTTCCCAATCGCTTTCCGATGTGCTGATCGAGATCATAACTTACAATCGAGTGATGTCGTTTCCGAACGTTCATGAACATGAAAATTGGTGATCACCGATACACTTTTGTGTGAATCGATTCAATTAAACAACATTCACTGACATTTCGAACAGAACAGCTTTCCGACGTGCGATTCGAGATCATAACCTACAATCGAGTGATGTCGTTTCCGAACGTTCATAAACATGAAAATTTGTGATCACCAATACACTTTTGTGCGAATCGATGGAAATTAACAAGGTTCACGGACATTTCGTTCTGAATAGCTTTCCGATGTGCGAATCGAGATAATACATTACAATCGAGTGATGTCGTTTCCGAACGTTCATAAACATGAAAATTTGTGATCACCCATACACTTTTGTGTGAATCGATACAATTTATCAACATTCACTGACATTTCGAACAGAACAGCTTTCCGACGTGCGATTCGAGATCATAACCTACAATCGAGTGATGTCGTTTCCGAACGTTCATAGACATGAAAATTTGTGATCACCGATACACTTTTGTGCGATTCGATACAAATTAACAAGGTTCACTGACATTTCGTTCTGAATAGCTTTCCGATGTGCGAATCGAGATAATACATTACAATCGAGTGATGCCGTTTCCGAACGTTCATAAACGTGAAAATTGGAGATCACCGATACACTTTTGTGTGAATCGATACATTTTATCAACATTCACTGACATTTCGAACAGAACAGCTTTCCGACGTGCGATTCGAGATTATAACCTACAATCGAGTGATGTCGTTTCGGAACGTTCATAAACATTAAAATTTGTGATCACCGATACACTTTTGTGCGAATCGACACAAATTAACAAGGTTCACTGGCATTTCGTTCTGAATAGCTTTCCGATGTGCGAATCGAGATAATACATTACAATCGAGTGATGTCGTTTCCGAACGTTCATAAACGTGAAAATTGGAGATCACCGATACACTTTTGTGTGAATCGATACATGTTATCAACATTCACTGACATTTCGAACAGAACAGCTTTCCGACGTGCGAATCGAGTTTATAACCTACAATCGAGTGATGTCGTTTCCGAACGTTCATAAACATGAAAATTTGTGATCACCGATACACTTTAGTGCGAATCGATACAAATTAACAACGTTCACTGTCATTTCGTTCTGAATCGCTTTCCGACGTGTAATGATCTCGAATCGCACGTCGGAAAGCGATGCTAGTCGAAATGTCAGTGAATGTTGTTAAATTGTATCGATTCACATAAAAGTGTATCGGTGATCACCGTTCTTAATGTTTATGAACGTTCGGAAACGACATCACTCAATTCTAAGGTATGATCTCGAATCGCACGTTGGAAAGCTGTTCTGTTCGAAATGTCAGTGAATGTTGTTAAATTGTATCGATTTACACAAAAGTGTATCGGTGATCACCAATTTTCATGTTCATGAACGTTCGGAAACGACATCACTCGATTGTAAGGTATGATCTCGAATCGCACGTCGGAAAGCTGTTCTGTTCGAAATGTCAGTGAATGTTGTTAAATTGTATCGATTCACACAAAATTGTATCGGTGATCACCAATTTTCACGTTTATGAACGTTCCGAAATGACATCACTCGATTGTAAGTTATGATCTCGAATCGCACGTCGGAATCTGATTTTGTTCGAAATGTCAGTGAATCTTCTTGATTTGTTGCGATTCTCGCAAAAATCTATCGGTGATCACCGTTCTTCATGTCTATGAACGTTCGGAAACGACAACACACGATTGTAAGCTGTGATCGCGATTCGCACATCGGAAAGCGATTCAGAACGAAATGACAGTGAATCTGGTTAATTTGTGTCGATTCACACAAAAGTGTATAGGTGATCACCAATTTTCATGTTCATGAACGTTCGGAAACGACATCACTCGATTGTAAGGTATGATCTCGAATCGCACGTCGGAAAGCTGTTCTGTTCGAAATGTCAGTGAATGTTGTTAAATTGTATCGATTCACACAAAAGTGTATCGGTGATCACCAATTTTCACGTTTATGAACGTTCGGAAACAACACCACTCGATTGTAAGGTGTGATCTAGAATCGCACGTGGGAATCTGATTTTGTTCGAAATGTCAGTGAATCTTCTTGATTTGTTGCGATTCTCACAAAAATCTATCGGTGATCACCGTTCTTCATGTTTATGAACGTTCGGAAACGACAACACACGATTGTAAGCTGTGATCGCGATTCGCACATCGGAAAGCGATTCAGAACGAAATGACAGTGAATCTGGTTAATTTGTGTCGATTCACACAAAAGTGTATAGGTGATCACCAATTTTCATGTTCATGAACGTTCGGAAACGACATCACTCGATTGTAAGGTATGATCTCGAATCGCACGTCGGAAAGCTGTTCTGTTCGAAATGTCAGTGAATGTTGTTAAATTGTATCGATTCACACAAAAGTGTATCGGTGATAACCAATTTTCACGTTTATGAACGTTCCGAAATGACATCACTCGATTGTAAGTTATGATCTCGAATCGCACGTGGGAATCTGATTTTGTTCGAAATGTCAGTGAATCTTCTTGATTTGTTGCGATTCTCACAAAAATCTATCGGCGATCACATTTCTTCATGTTTATGAACGTTCGGAAACAAAAACACTCGATTGTAAGCTGTGATCGCGATTCGCACATCGGAAAGCGATTCAGAACGAAATGTCAGTGAGTCTGGTTAATTTGTGTCGATTCACACAAAAGTGTATCGGTGATGACCAATTTTCATGTTCATGAACGTTCGGAAACGACATCACTCGATTGTAAGGTATGATCTCGAATCGCACGTCGGAAACTGTTCTGTTCGAAATGTCAGTGAATGTTGTTAAATTGTATCGATTCACACAAACGTGTATCGGTGATCACCAATTTTCATGTTCATGAACGTTCGGAAACGACATCACTCGATTGTAAGGTATGATCTCGAATCGCTCGTCGGAAGGCTGTTCTGTTCGAAATGTCAGTGAATGTTGTTAAATTGTATCGATTCACACAAAAGTGTATCGGTGATCACCAATTTTCACGTTTATGAACGTTCGGAAACGACACCACTCGATTGTAAGGTGTGATCTCGAATCGCACGTAGGAATCTGATTTTGTTCGATATGTCAGTGAATCTTCTTGATTTGTTGCGATTCTCACAAAAATCTATCGGTGATCACCGTTCTTCATGTCTATGAACGTTCGGAAACGACAACACACGATTGTAAGCTGTGATCGCGATTCGCACATCGGAAAGCGATTCAGAACGAAATGACAGTGAATCTGGTTAATTTGTGTCGATTCACACAAAAGTGTATAGGTGATCACCAATTTTCATGTTCATGAACGTTCGGAAACGACATCACTCGATTGTAAGGTATGATCTCGAATCGCACGTCGGAAAGCTGTTCTGTTCGAAATGTCAGTGAATGTTGTTAAATTGTATCGATTCACACAAAAGTGTATCGGTGATCACCAATTTTCACGTTTATGAACGTTCGGAAACAACACCACTCGATTGTAAGGTGTGATCTAGAATCGCACGTGGGAATCTGATTTTGTTCGAAATGTCAGTGAATCTTCTTGATTTGTTGCGATTCTCACAAAAATCTATCGGTGATCACCGTTCTTCATGTTTATGAACGTTCGGAAACGACAACACACGATTGTAAGCTGTGATCGCGATTCGCACATCGGAAAGCGATTCAGAACGAAATGACAGTGAATCTGGTTAATTTGTGTCGATTCACACAAAAGTGTATAGGTGATCACCAATTTTCATGTTCATGAACGTTCGGAAACGACATCACTCGATTGTAAGGTATGATCTCGAATCGCACGTCGGAAAGCTGTTCTGTTCGAAATGTCAGTGAATGTTGTTAAATTGTATCGATTCACACAAAAGTGTATCGGTGATAACCAATTTTCACGTTTATGAACGTTCCGAAATGACATCACTCGATTGTAAGTTATGATCTCGAATCGCACGTGGGAATCTGATTTTGTTCGAAATGTCAGTGAATCTTCTTGATTTGTTGCGATTCTCACAAAAATCTATCGGCGATCACATTTCTTCATGTTTATGAACGTTCGGAAACAAAAACACTCGATTGTAAGCTGTGATCGCGATTCGCACATCGGAAAGCGATTCAGAACGAAATGTCAGTGAGTCTGGTTAATTTGTGTCGATTCACACAAAAGTGTATCGGTGATGACCAATTTTCATGTTCATGAACGTTCGGAAACGACATCACTCGATTGTAAGGTATGATCTCGAATCGCACGTCGGAAACTGTTCTGTTCGAAATGTCAGTGAATGTTGTTAAATTGTATCGATTCACACAAACGTGTATCGGTGATCACCAATTTTCATGTTCATGAACGTTCGGAAACGACATCACTCGATTGTAAGGTATGATCTCGAATCGCTCGTCGGAAGGCTGTTCTGTTCGAAATGTCAGTGAATGTTGTTAAATTGTATCGATTCACACAAAAGTGTATCGGTGATCACCAATTTTCACGTTTATGAACGTTCGGAAACGACACCACTCGATTGTAAGGTGTGATCTCGAATCGCACGTAGGAATCTGATTTTGTTCGATATGTCAGTGAATCTTCTTGATTTGTTGCGATTCTCACAAAAATCTATCGGTGATCACCGTTCTTCATGTTTATGAACGTTCGGAAACGACAACACTCGATTGTAAGCTGTGATCGCGATTCGCACATCGGAAAGCGATTCAGAACGAAATGTCAGTGAATCTGGTTAATTTGTGTCGATTCACACAAAAGTGTATAGGTGATCACCAATTTTCATGTTCATGAACGTTCGGAAACGACATCACTCGATTGTAAGGTATGATCTCGAATCGCACGTCGGAAAGCTGTTCTGTTCGAAATGTCAGTGAATGTTGTTAAATTGTGTCGATTCACACAAAAGTGTATCGGTGATCACCAATTTGCACGTTTATGAACGTTCGGAAACGACATCACTCGATTGTAATTTATGATCTCGAATCGAAATGTCATTGAATATTGATAATTTGTCATGAATGGAACAAAAATTTTGTTGGTGATCACCAACTTCATGTTTATGAACGTTCGGAAACGTTTTCATCGCTCGATTGCCAGTTCAGATCTCAAATAGCCCTTCGGATTGCAATACTAAATGTCTGTAAAATTGTTGATATGTGACGTTTATCGGTGACCGTTTCCAATCTTTCATAAACATGAAAATAGGTAATCAGCGATAATCTTTTCTGTTAATCGTTACAAATCAACAATTTTTTCCGACATTTCTATCAGAATCGCAATCCGAGATGCGATTCGAGACCGGAACTGACAATCGAACGATGTCGTTTCTGAACGTTCACAAATATGAAAATTGGTGATCACAAATAATCTTTTGTGAGAATCGCTACAATTTATCAAGATTCACTGACAATTCGAACAGAATCGGTTTCCGACGTGCGATTCGAGATCATAACTTACAATCGAGTGATGTCGTCTCCGAAAGTTCGTATACATGAAAAACGGTGATCTCGATAAACTTTTTGTTCAAGTCATCACAAATTAACAAGATTCTATGACATTTCGAACAGAATCGCTTTCTGACGTGCGATTTGAGATCATAACTTACAATCGAGTTATGTCGTTTCCGAACGTGCATAAACATGAAAATTGGTGAACACGGATTGACTTTTGTGTGAATCGATAGAAATTAACAAGATTCACTGACATTTCGTTCTCAATCGCTTTCCGATGTGCTGATCGAGATCATAACTTACAATCGAGTGATGTCGTTTCCGAACGTTCATGAACATGAAAATTGGTGATCACCGATACACTTTTGTGTGAATCGATTCAATTTAACAACATTCACTGACATTTCGAACAGAACAGCTTTCCGACGTGCGATTCGAGATCATAACCTACAATCGAGTGATGTCGTTTCCGAACGTTCATAAACATGAAAATTTGTGATCACCAATACACTTTTGTGCGAATCGATGGAAATTAACAGGATTCACTGACATTTCGTTCTGAATCGCTTTCCGATGTGCGAATCGAGATAATACATTACAATCGAGTGATGTCGTTTCCGAACGTTCATAAACGTGAAAATTGGAGTTCACCGATACACTTTTGTGTGAATCGATACATTTTATCAACATTCACTGACATTTCGAACAGAACAGCTTTCCGACGTGCGATTCGAGATCATAACCTACAATCGAGTGATGTCGTTTCCGAACGTTCATAGACATGAAAATTTGTGATCACCGATACACTTTTGTGGGATTCGATACGAATTAACAAGGTTCACTGACATTTCGTTCTGAATAGCTTTCCGATGTGCGAATCGAGATAATACATTACAATCGAGTGATGTCGTTTCCGAACGTTCATAAACGTGAAAATTGGAGATCACCGATACACTTTTGTGTGAATCGATACATTTTATCAACATTCACTGACATTTCGAACAGAACCACTTTCCGACGTGCGATTCGAGATTATAACCTACAATCGAGTGATGTCGTTTCCGAACGTTCATAGACATGAAAATTTGTGATCACCGATACACTTTTGTGCGATTCGATACAAATTAACAAGGTTCACTGACATTTCGTTCTGAATAGCTTTCCGATGTGCGAATCGAGATAATACATTACAATCGAGTGATGCCGTTTCCGAACGTTCATAAACGTGAAAATTGGAGATCACCGATACACTTTTGTGTGAATCGATACATTTTATCAACATTCACTGACATTTCGAACAGAACCACTTTCCGACGTGCGATTCGAGATTATAACCTACAATCGAGTGATGTCGTTTCCGAACGTTCATAAACATTAAAATTTGTGATCACCGATACACATTTGTGCGAATCGACACAAATTAACAAGGTTCACTGACATTTCGTTCTGAATAGCTTTCCGATGTGCGAATCGAGATAATACATTACAATCGAGTGATGTCGTTTCCGAACGTTCATAAACGTGAAAATTGGAGATCACCGATACACTTTTGTGTGAATCGATACATTTTATCAACATTCACTGACATTTCGAACAGAACCACTTTCCGACGTGCGATTCGAGATTATAACCTACAATCGAGTGATGTCGTTTCCGAACGTTCATAGACATGAAAATTTGTGATCACCGATACACTTTTGTGCGATTCGATACAATTTAACAAGGTTCACTGACATTTCGTTCTGAATAGCTTTCCGATGTGCGAATCGAGATAATACATTACAATCGAGTGATGCCGTTTCCGAACGTTCATAAACGTGAAAATTGGAGATCACCGATACACTTTTGTGTGAATCGATACATTTTATCAACATTCACTGACATTTCGAACAGAACAGCTTTCCGACGTGCGATTCGAGATTATAACCTACAATCGAGTGATGTCGTTTCCGAACGTTCATAAACATTAAAATTTGTGATCACCGATACACTTTTGTGCGAATCGACACAAATTAACAAGGTTCACTGACATTTCGTTCTGAATAGCTTTCCGATGTGCGAATCGAGATAATACATTACAATCGAGTGATGTCGTTTCCGAACGTTCATAAACGTGAAAATTGGAGATCACCGATACACTTTTGTGTGAATCGATACAGTTTAACAACATTCACTGACATTTCGAACAGAACAGCTTTCCGACGTGCGATTCGAGATTATAACCTACAATCGAGTGATGTCGTTTCCGAACGTTCATAAACATTAAAATTTGTGATCACCGATACACTTTTGTGCGAATCGATACAAATTAACAAGGTTCACTGACATTTCGTTCTGAATAGCTTTCCGATGTGCGAATCGAGATAATACATTACAATCGAGTGATGTCGTTTCCGAACGTTCATAAACGTGAAATTTGGAGATCACCGATACACTTTTGTGTGAATCGATACATTTTATCAACATTCACTGACATTTCGAACAGAACAGCTTTCCGACGTGCGATTCGAGATTATAACCTACAATCGAGTGATGTCGTTTCCGAACGTTCATAAACATTAAAATTTGTGATCACCGATACACTTTTGTGCGAATCGATACAAATTAACAAGGTTCACTGACATTTCGTTCTGAATAGCTTTCCGATGTGCGAATCGAGATAATACATTACAATCGAGTGATGTCGTTTCCGAACGTTCATAAACGTGAAAATTGGAGATCACCAATACACTTTTGTGTGAATCGATACATTTTATCAACATTCACTGACATTTCGAACAGAACAGCTTTCCGACGTGCGATTCGAGATTATAACCTACAATCGAGTGATGTCGTTTCCGAACGTTCATAAACATTAAAATTTGTGATCACCGATACACTTTTGTGCGAATCGACACAAATTAACAAGGTTCACTGACATTTCGTTCTGAATAGCTTTCCGATGTGCGAATCGAGATAATACATTACAATCGAGTGATGTCGTTTCCGAACGTTCATAAACGTGAAAATTGGAGATCACCGATACACTTTTGTGTGAATCGATACATTTTATCAACATTCACTGACATTTCGAACAGAACAGCTTTCCGACGTGCGATTCGAGATTATAACCTACAATCGAGTGATGTTGTTTCCGAACGTTCATAAACATGAAAATTTGTGATCACCAATACACTTTTGTGCGAATCGATGGAAATTAACAAGGTTCACGGACATTTCGTTCTGAATAGCTTTCCGATGTGCGAATCGAGATAATACATTACAATCGAGTGATGTCGTTTCCGAACGTTCATAAACATGAAAATTTGTGATCACCCATACACTTTTGTGTGAATCGATACAATTTATCAACATTCACTGACATTTCGAACAGAACAGCTTTCCGACGTGCGATTCGAGATCATAACCTACAATCGAGTGATGTCGTTTCCGAACGTTCATAGACATGAAAATTTGTGATCACCGATACACTTTTGTGCGATTCGATACAAATTAACAAGGTTCACTGACATTTCGTTCTGAATAGCTTTCCGATGTGCGAATCGAGATAATACATTACAATCGAGTGATGCCGTTTCCGAACGTTCATAAACGTGAAAATTGGAGATCACCGATACACTTTTGTGTGAATCGATACATTTTATCAACATTCACTGACATTTCGAACAGAACAGCTTTCCGACGTGCGATTCGAGATTATAACCTACAATCGAGTGATGTCGTTTCCGAACGTTCATAAACATTAAAATTTGTGATCACCGATACACTTTTGTGCGAATCGACACAAATTAACAAGGTTCACTGACATTTCGTTCTGAATAGCTTTCCGATGTGCGAATCGAGATAATACATTACAATCGAGTGATGCCGTTTCCGAACGTTCATAAACGTGAAAATTGGAGATCACCGATACACTTTTGTGTGAATCGATACATTTTATCAACATTCACTGACATTTCGAACAGAACAGCTTTCCGACGTGCGATTCGAGATTATAACCTACAATCGAGTGATGTCGTTTCCGAACGTTCATAAACATTAAAATTTGTGATCACCGATACACTTTTGTGCGAATCGACACAAATTAACAAGGTTCACTGACATTTCGTTCTGAATAGCTTTCCGATGTGCGAATCGAGATAATACATTACAATCGAGTGATGTCGTTTCCGAACGTTCATAAACGTGAAAATTGGAGATCACCGATACACTTTTGTGTGAATCGATACAGTTTAACAACATTCACTGACATTTCGAACAGAACAGCTTTCCGACGTGCGATTCGAGATTATAACCTACAATCGAGTGATGTCGTTTCCGAACGTTCATAAACATTAAAATTTGTGATCACCGATACACTTTTGTGCGAATCGATACAAATTAACAAGGTTCACTGACATTTCGTTCTGAATAGCTTTCCGATGTGCGAATCGAGATAATACATTACAATCGAGTGATGTCGTTTCCGAACGTTCATAAACGTGAAAATTGGAGATCACCGATACACTTTTGTGTGAATCGATACATTTTATCAACATTCACTGACATTTCGAACAGAACAGCTTTCCGACGTGCGATTCGAGATTATAACCTACAATCGAGTGATGTCGTTTCCGAACGTTCATAAACATTAAAATTTGTGATCACCGATACACTTTTGTGCGAATCGATACAAATTAACAAGGTTCACTGGCATTTCGTTCTGAATAGCTTTCCGATGTGCGAATCGAGATAATACATTACAATCGAGTGATGTCGTTTCCGAACGTTCATAAACGTGAAAATTGGAGATCACCGATACACTTTTGTGTGAATCGATACATTTTATCAACATTCACTGACATTTCGAACAGAACAGCTTTCCGACGTGCGAATCGAGTTTATAACCTACAATCGAGTGATGTCGTTTCCGAACGTTCATAAACATGAAAATTTGTGATCACCGATACACTTTAGTGCGAATCGATACAAATTAACAACGTTCACTGTCATTTCGTTCTGAATCGCTTTCCGACGTGTAATGATCTCGAATCGCACGTCGGAAAGCGATGCTAGTCGAAATGTCAGTGAATGTTGTTAAATTGTATCGATTCACATAAAAGTGTATCGGTGATCACCGTTCTTAATGTTTATGAACGTTCGGAAACGACATCACTCAATTCTAAGGTATGATCTCGAATCGCACGTTGGAAAGCTGTTCTGTTCGAAATGTCAGTGAATGTTGTTAAATTGTATCGATTTACACAAAAGTGTATCGGTGATGACCAATTTTCATGTTCATGAACGTTCGGAAACGACATCACTCGATTGTAAGGTATGATCTCGAATCGCACGTCGGAAAGCTGTTCTGTTCGAAATGTCAGTGAATGTTGTTAAATTGTATCGATTCACACAAAAGTGTATCGGTGATCACCAATTTTCACGTTTATGAACGTTCCGAAATGACATCACTCGATTGTAAGTTATGATCTCGAATCGCACGTCGGAATCTGATTTTGTTCAAAATGTCAGTGAATCTTCTTGATTTGTTGCGATTCTCGCAAAAATCTATCGGTGATCACCGTTCTTCATGTTTATGAACGTTCGGAAACGACAACACACGATTGTAAGCTGTGATCGCGATTCGCACATCGGAAAGCGATTCAGAACGAAATGACAGTGAATCTGGTTAATTTGTGTCGATTCACACAAAAGTGTATAGGTGATCACCAATTTTCATGTTCATGAACGTTCGGAAACGACATCACTCGATTGTAAGGTATGATCTCGAATCGCACGTCGGAAAGCTGTTCTGTTCGAAATGTCAGTGAATGTTGTTAAATTGTATCGATTCACACAAAAGTGTATCGGTGATCACCAATTTTCACGTTTATGAACGTTCGGAAACAACACCACTCGATTGTAAGGTGTGATCTAGAATCGCACGTGGGAATCTGATTTTGTTCGAAATGTCAGTGAATCTTCTTGATTTGTTGCGATTCTCACAAAAATCTATCGGTGATCACCGTTCTTCATGTTTATGAACGTTCGGAAACAACACACGATTGTAAGCTGTGATCGCGATTCGCACATCGGAAAGCGATTCAGAACGAAATGACAGTGAATCTGGTTTATTTGTGTCGATTCACACAAAAGTGTATAGGTGATCACCAATTTTCATGTTCATGAACGTTCGGAAACGACATCACTCGATTGTAAGGTATGATCTCGAATCGCACGTCGGAAAGCTGTTCTGTTCGAAATGTCAGTGAATGTTGTTAAATTGTATCGATTCACACAAAAGTGTATCGGTGATCACCAATTTTCACGTTTATGAACGTTCCGAAATGACATCACTCGATTGTAAGTTATGATCTCGAATCGCACGTGGGAATCTGATTTTGTTCGAAATGTCAGTGAATCTTCTTGATTTGTTGCGATTCTCACAAAAATCTATCGGCGATCACATTTCTTCATGTTTATGAACGTTCGGAAACAAAAACACTCGATTGTAAGCTGTGATCGCGATTCGCACATCGGAAAGCGATTCAGAACGAAATGTCAGTGAGTCTGGTTAATTTGTGTCGATTCACACAAAAGTGTATCGGTGATGACCAATTTTCATGTTCATGAACGTTCGGAAACGACATCACTCGATTGTAAGGTATGATCTCGAATCGCACGTCGGAAACTGTTCTGTTCGAAATGTCAGTGAATGTTGTTAAATTGTATCGATTCACACAAACGTGTATCGGTGATCACCAATTTTCATGTTCATGAACGTTCGGAAACGACATCACTCGATTGTAAGGTATGATCTCGAATCGCTCGTCGGAAGGCTGTTCTGTTCGAAATGTCAGTGAATGTTGTTAAATTGTATCGATTCACACAAAAGTGTATCGGTGATCACCAATTTTCACGTTTATGAACGTTCGGAAACGACACCACTCGATTGTAAGGTGTGATCTCGAATCGCACGTAGGAATCTGATTTTGTTCGAAATGTCAGTGAATCTTCTTGATTTGTTGCGATTCTCACAAAAATCTATCGGTGATCACCGTTCTTCATGTTTATGAACGTTCGGAAACGACAACACTCGATTGTAAGCTGTGATCGCGATTCGCACATCGGAAAGCGATTCAGAACGAAATGTCAGTGAATCTGGTTAATTTGTGTCGATTCACACAAAAGTGTATAGGTGATCACCAATTTTCATGTTCATGAACGTTCGGAAACGACATCACTCGATTGTAAGGTATGATCTCGAATCGCACGTCGGAAAGCTGTTCTGTTCGAAATGTCAGTGAATGTTGTTAAATTGTGTCGATTCACACAAAAGTGTATCGGTGATCACCAATTTGCACGTTTATGAACGTTCGGAAACGACATCACTCGATTGTAATTTATGATCTCGAATCGAAATGTCATTGAATATTGATAATTTGTCATGAATGGAACAAAAATTTTGTTGGTTATCACCAACTTCATGTTTATGAACGTTCGGAAACGTTTTCATCGCTCGATTGCCAGTTCAGATCTCAAATAGCCCTTCGGATTGCAATACTAAATGTCTGTAAAATTGTTGATATGTGACGTTTATCGGTGACCGTTTCCAATCTTTCATAAACATGAAAATAGGTAATCAGCGATAATCTTTTCTGTTAATTGTTACAAATCAACAATTTTTTCCGACATTTCTATCAGAATCGCAATCCGAGATGCGATTCGAGACCGGAACTGACAATCGAACGATGTCGTTTCTGAACGTTCACAAATATGAAAATTGGTGATCACAAATAAACTTTTGTGAGAATCGCTACAATTTATCAAGATTCACTGACAATTCGAACAGAATCGGTTTCCGACGTGCGATTCGAGATCATAACTTACAATCGAGTGATGTCGTCTCCGAAAGTTCGTATACATGAAAAACGGTGATCTCGATAAACTTTTTGTTCAAGTCATCACAAATTAACAAGATTCTATGACATTTCGAACAGAATCGCTTTCTGACGTGCGATTTGAGATCATAACTTACAATCGAGTTATGTCGTTTCCGAACGTGCATAAACATGAAAATTGGTGAACACGGATTGACTTTTGTGTGATTCGATAGAAATTAACAAGATTCACTGACATTTCGTTCTCAATCGCTTTCCGATGTGCTGATCGAGATCATAACTTACAATCGAGTGATGTCGTTTCCGAACGTTCATGAACATGAAAATTGGTGATCACCGATACACTTTTGTGTGAATCGATTCAATTTAACAACATTCACTGACATTTCGAACAGAACAGCTTTCCGACGTGCGATTCGAGATCATAACCTACAATCGAGTGATGTCGTTTCCGAACGTTCATAAACATGAAAATTTGTGATCACCAATACACTTTTGTGCGAATCGATGGAAATTAACAGGATTCACTGACATTTCGTTCTGAATCGCTTTCCGATGTGCGAATCGAGATAATACATTACAATCGAGTGATGTCGTTTCCGAACGTTCATAAACGTGAAAATTGGAGTTCACCGATACACTTTTGTGTGAATCGATACATTTTATCAACATTCACTGACATTTCGAACAGAACAGCTTTCCGACGTGCGATTCGAGATCATAACCTACAATCGAGTGATGTCGTTTCCGAACGTTCATAGACATGAAAATTTGTGATCACCGATACACTTTTGTGGGATTCGATACGAATTAACAAGGTTCACTGACATTTCGTTCTGAATAGCTTTCCGATGTGCGAATCGAGATAATACATTACAATCGAGTGATGTCGTTTCCGAACGTTCATAAACGTGAAAATTGGAGATCACCGATACACTTTTGTGTGAATCGATACATTTTATCAACATTCACTGACATTTCGAACAGAACCACTTTCCGACG
The DNA here is from genome assembly GCF_019457755.1 of Venturia canescens. Taxonomy (NCBI): domain Eukaryota; kingdom Metazoa; phylum Arthropoda; class Insecta; order Hymenoptera; family Ichneumonidae; genus Venturia; species Venturia canescens. Next base: position 734,249 of record NC_057429.1, on the reverse strand, counting down.
TGCGATTCGAGATTATAACCTACAATCGAGTGATGTCGTTTCCGAACGTTCATAAACATTAAAATTTGTGATCACCGATACACATTTGTGCGAATCGACACAAATTAACAAGGTTCACTGACATTTCGTTCTGAATAGCTTTCCGATGTGCGAATCGAGATAATACATTACAATCGAGTGATGTCGTTTCCGAACGTTCATAAACGTGAAAATTGGAGATCACCGATACACTTTTGTGTGAATCGATACATTTTATCAACATTCACTGACATTTCGAACAGAACCACTTTCCGACGTGCGATTCGAGATTATAACCTACAATCGAGTGATGTCGTTTCCGAACGTTCATAAACATTAAAATTTGTGATCACCGATACACTTTTGTGCGAATCGACACAAATTAACAAGGTTCACTGACATTTCGTTCTGAATAGCTTTCCGATGTGCGAATCGAGATAATACATTACAATCGAGTGATGTCGTTTCCGAACGTTCATAAACGTGAAAATTGGAGATCACCGATACACTTTTGTGTGAATCGATACAGTTTAACGACATTCACTGACATTTCGAACAGAACAGCTTTCCGACGTGCGATTCGAGATTATAACCTACAATCGAGTGATGTCGTTTCCGAACGTTCATAAACATTAAAATTTGTGATCACCGATACACTTTTGTGCGAATCGATACAAATTAACAAGGTTCACTGACATTTCGTTCTGAATAGCTTTCCGATGTGCGAATCGAGATAATACATTACAATCGAGTGATGTCGTTTCCGAACGTTCATAAACGTGAAAATTGGAGATCACCGATACACTTTTGTGTGAATCGATACATTTTATCAACATTCACTGACATTTCGAACAGAACAGCTTTCCGACGTGCGATTCGAGATTATAACCTACAATCGAGTGATGTCGTTTCCGAACGTTCATAAACATTAAAATTTGTGATCACCGATACACTTTTGTGCGAATCGATACAAATTAACAAGGTTCACTGACATTTCGTTCTGAATAGCTTTCCGATGTGCGAATCGAGATAATACATTACAATCGAGTGATGTCGTTTCCGAACGTTCATAAACGTGAAAATTGGAGATCACCAATACACTTTTGTGTGAATCGATACATTTTATCAACATTCACTGACATTTCGAACAGAACAGCTTTCCGACGTGCGATTCGAGATTATAACCTACAATCGAGTGATGTCGTTTCCGAACGTTCATAAACATTAAAATTTGTGATCACCGATACACTTTTGTGCGAATCGACACAAATTAACAAGGTTCACTGACATTTCGTTCTGAATAGCTTTCCGATGTGCGAATCGAGATAATACATTACAATCGAGTGATGTCGTTTCCGAACGTTCATAAACGTGAAAATTGGAGATCACCGATACACTTTTGTGTGAATCGATACAGTTTAACAACATTCACTGACATTTCGAAAAGAGCAGCTTTTCGATGTGCGATTCCATATCATAACTTACAATCGAGTGATGTCGTTTCCGACCGTTCATAAACGTGAAAATTGGAGATCACCGATACACTTTTGTGTGAATCGATTCAATTAAACAACATTCACTGACATTTCGAACAGAACAGCTTTCCGACGTGCGATTCGAGATCATAAACTACAATCGAGTGATGTCGTTTCCGAACGTTCATAAACATGAAAATTTGTGATCACCAATACACTTTTGTGCGAATCGATGGAAATTAACAAGGTTCACGGACATTTCGTTCTGAATAGCTTTCCGATGTGCGAATCGAGATAATACATTACAATCGAGTGATGTCGTTTCCGAACGTTCATAAACATGAAAATTTGTGATCACCCATACACTTTTGTGTGAATCGATACAATTTATCAACATTCACTGACATTTCGAACAGAACAGCTTTCCGACGTGCGATTCGAGATCATAACCTACAATCGAGTGATGTCGTTTCCGAACGTTCATAGACATGAAAATTTGTGATCACCGATACACTTTTGTGCGATTCGATACAAATTAACAAGGTTCACTGACATTTCGTTCTGAATAGCTTTCCGATGTGCGAATCGAGATAATACATTACAATCGAGTGATGCCGTTTCCGAACGTTCATAAACGTGAAAATTGGAGATCACGGATACTCTTTTGTGTGAATCGATACATTTTATCAACATTCACTGACATTTCGAACAGAACAGCTTTCCGACGTGCGATTCGAGATTATAACCTACAATCGAGTGATGTTGTTTCCGAACGTTCATAAACATTAAAATTTGTGATCACCGATACACTTTTGTGCGAATCGACACAAATTAACAAGGTTCACTGACATTTCGTTCTGAATAGCTTTCCGATGTGCGAATCGAGATAATACATTACAATCGAGTGATGTCGTTTCCGAACGTTCATAAACGTGAAAATTGGAGATCACCGATACACTTTTGTGTGAATCGATACATTTTATCAACATTCACTGACATTTCGAACAGAACAGCTTTCCGACGTGCGATTCGAGATTATAACCTACAATCGAGTGATGTCGTTTCCGAACGTTCATAAACATTAAAATTTGTGATCACCGATACACTTTTGTGCGAATCGACACAAATTAACAAGGTTCACTGACATTTCGTTCTGAATAGCTTTCCGATGTGCGAATCGAGATAATACATTACAATCGAGTGATGTCGTTTCCGAACGTTCATAAACATGAAAATTTGTGATCACCGATACACTTTTGTGCAAATCGATACAAATTAACAAGGTTCACTGACATTTCGTTCTGAATAGCTTTCCGATGTGCGAATCGAGATAATACATTACAATCGAGTGATGCCGTTTCCGAACGTTCATAAACGTGAAAATTGGAGATCACCGATACACTTTTGTGTGAATCGATACATTTTATCAACATTCACTGACATTTCGAACAGAACCACTTTCCGACGTGCGATTCGAGATTATAACCTACAATCGAGTGATGTCGTTTCCGAACGTTCATAGACATGAAAATTTGTGATCACCGATACACTTTTGTGCGATTCGATACAAATTAACAAGGTTCACTGACATTTCGTTCTGAATAGCTTTCCGATGTGCGAATCGAGATAATACATTACAATCGTGTGATGCCGTTTCCGAACGTTCATAAACGTGAAAATTGGAGATCACCGATACACTTTTGTGTGAATCGATACATTTTATCAACATTCACTGACATTTCGAACAGAACAGCTTTCCGACGTGCGATTCGAGATTATAACCTACAATCGAGTGATGTCGTTTCCGAACGTTCATAAACATTAAAATTTGTGATCACCGATACACATTTGTGCGAATCGACACAAATTAACAAGGTTCACTGACATTTCGTTCTGAATAGCTTTCCGATGTGCGAATCGAGATAATACATTACAATCGAGTGATGTCGTTTCCGAACGTTCATAAACGTGAAAATTGGAGATCACCGATACACTTTTGTGTGAATCGATACATTTTATCAACATTCACTGACATTTCGAACAGAACCACTTTCCGACGTGCGATTCGAGATTATAACCTACAATCGAGTGATGTCGTTTCCGAACGTTCATAGACATGAAAATTTGTGATCACCGATACACTTTTGTGCGATTCGATACAATTTAACAAGGTTCACTGACATTTCGTTCTGAATAGCTTTCCGATGTGCGAATCGAGATAATACATTACAATCGAGTGATGCCGTTTCCGAACGTTCATAAACGTGAAAATTGGAGATCACCGATACACTTTTGTGTGAATCGATACATTTTATCAACATTCACTGACATTTCGAACAGAACAGCTTTCCGACGTGCGATTCGAGATTATAACCTACAATCGAGTGATGTCGTTTCCGAACGTTCATAAACATTAAAATTTGTGATCACCGATACACTTTTGTGCGAATCGACACAAATTAACAAGGTTCACTGACATTTCGTTCTGAATAGCTTTCCGATGTGCGAATCGAGATAATACATTACAATCGAGTGATGTCGTTTCCGAACGTTCATAAACGTGAAAATTGGAGATCACCGATACACTTTTGTGTGAATCGATACAGTTTAACAACATTCACTGACATTTCGAACAGAACAGCTTTCCGACGTGCGATTCGAGATTATAACCTACAATCGAGTGATGTCGTTTCCGAACGTTCATAAACATTAAAATTTGTGATCACCGATACACTTTTGTGCGAATCGATACAAATTAACAAGGTTCACTGACATTTCGTTCTGAATAGCTTTCCGATGTGCGAATCGAGATAATACATTACAATCGGGTGATGTCGTTTCCGAACGTTCATAAACGTGAAAATTGGAGATCACCGATACACTTTTGTGTGAATCGATACATTTTATCAACATTCACTGACATTTCGAACAGAACAGCTTTCCGACGTGCGATTCGAGATTATAACCTACAATCGAGTGATGTCGTTTCCGAACGTTCATAAACATTAAAATTTGTGATCACCGATACACTTTTGTGCGAATCGATACAAATTAACAAGGTTCACTGACATTTCGTTCTGAATAGCTTTCCGATGTGCGAATCGAGATAATACATTACAATCGAGTGATGTCGTTTCCGAACGTTCATAAACGTGAAAATTGGAGATCACCGATACACTTTTGTGTGAATCGATACATTTTATCAACATTCACTGACATTTCGAACAGAACAGCTTTCCGACGTGCGATTCGAGATTATAACCTACAATCGAGTGATGTCGTTTCCGAACGTTCATAAACATTAAAATTTGTGATCACGGATACACTTTTGTGCGAATCGATACAAATTAACAAGGTTCACTGACATTTCGTTCTGAATAGCTTTCCGATGTGCGAATCGAGATAATACATTACAATCGAGTGATGTCGTTTCCGAACGTTCATAAACGTGAAAATTGGAGATCACCGATACACTTTTGTGTGAATCGATACATTTTATCAACATTCACTGACATTTCGAACAGAACAGCTTTCCGACGTGCGATTCGAGATTATAACCTACAATCGAGTGATGTCGTTTCCGAACGTTCATAAACATTAAAATTTGTGATCACCGATACACTTTTGTGCGAATCGATACAAATTAACAAGGTTCACTGACATTTCGTTCTGAATAGCTTTCCGATGTGCGAATCGAGATAATACATTACAATCGAGTGATGTCGTTTCCGAACGTTCATAAACGTGAAAATTGGAGATCACCGATACACTTTTGTGTGAATCGATACATTTTATCAACATTCACTGACATTTCGAACAGAACAGCTTTCCGACGTGCGATTCGAGATTATAACCTACAATCGAGTGATGTCGTTTCCGAACGTTCATAAACATGAAAATTTGTGATCACCCATACACTTTAGTGCGAATCGATACAAATTAACAACGTTCACTGTCATTTCGTTCTGAATCGCTTTCCGACGTGTAATGATCTCGAATCGCACGTCGGAAAGCGATGCTAGTCGAAATGTCAGTGAATGTTGTTAAATTGTATCGATTCACACAAAAGTGTATCGGTGATCACCGTTCTTAATGTTTATGAACGTTCGGAAACGACATCACTCAATTCTAAGGTATGATCTCGAATCGCACGTTGGAAAGCTGTTCTGTTCGAAATGTCAGTGAATGTTGTTAAATTGTATCGATTTACACAAAAGTGTATCGGTGATCACCAATTTTCATGTTCATGAACGTTCGGAAACGACATCACTCGATTGTAAGGTATGATCTCGAATCGCTCGTCGGAAGGCTGTTCTGTTCGAAATGTCAGTGAATGTTGTTAAATTGTATCGATTCACACAAAAGTGTATCGGTGATCACCAATTTTCACGTTTATGAACGTTCGGAAACGACACCACTCGATTGTAAGGTGTGATCTCGAATAGCACGTAGGAATCTGATTTTGTTCGAAATGTCAGTGAATCTTCTTGATTTGTTGCGATTCTCACAAAAATCTATCGGTGATCACCGTTCTTCATGTTTATGAACGTTCGGAAACGACAACACTCGATTGTAAGCTGTGATCGCGATTCGCACATCGGAAAGCGATTCAGAACGAAATGTCAGTGAATCTGGTTAATTTGTGTCGATTCACACAAAAGTGTATAGGTGATCACCAATTTTCATGTTCATGAACGTTCGGAAACGACATCACTCGATTGTAAGGTATGATCTCGAATCGCACGTCGGAAAGCTGTTCTGTTCGAAATGTCAGTGAATGTTGTTAAATTGTGTCGATTCACACAAAAGTGTATCGGTGATCACCAATTTTCACGTTTATGAACGTTCGGAAATGACATCACTCGATTGTAAGTTATGATCTCGGATCGCACGTCGGAAAGCTGTTCTGTTCGAAACGTCAGTGAATGTTGTTAAATTGTATAGATTCACACAAAAGTGTATCGGTGATCACCAATTCGCACGTTTATGAACGTTCTGAAACGACATCACTCGATTGTAATTTATGATCTCGAATCGAAATGTCATTGAATATTGTTAATTTGTCATGAATTGAACAAAAATTTTGTTGGTGATCACCAACTTCATGTTTATGAACGTTCGGAAACGTTTTCATCGCTCGATTGCCAGTTCAGATCTCAAATAGCCCTTCGGATTGCAATACTAAATGTCTGTAAAATTGTTGATATGTGACGTTTATCGGTGACCGTTTCCAATCTTTCATAAACATGAAATTAGGTAATCAGCGATAATCTTTTCTGTTAATCGTTACAAATCAACAATTTTTTCCGACATTTCTATCAGAATCGCAATCGGAGATGCGATTCGAGACCGGAACTGACAATCGAACGATGTCGTTTCTGAACGTTCACAAATATGAAAATTGGTGATCACAAATAAACTTTTGTGAGAATCGCTACAAATTATCAAGATTCACTGACAATTCGAACAGAATCGGTTTCCGACGTGCGATTCGAGATCATAACTTACAATCGAGTGATGTCGTCTCCGAAAGTTCGTATACATGAAAAACGGTGATCACGATAAACTTTTTGTTCAAGTCATCACAAATTAACAAGATTCTATGACATTTCGAACAGAATCGCTTTCTGACGTGCGATTTGAGATCATAACTTACAATCGAGTTATGTCGTTTCCGAACGTGCATAAACATGAAAATTGGTGAACACGGATTGACTTTTGTGTGAATCGATAGAAATTAACAAGATTCACTGACATTTCGTTCTCAATCGCTTTCCGATGTGCTGATCGAGATCATAACTTACAATCGAGTGATGTCGTTTCCGAACGTTCATGAACATGAAAATTGGTGATCACCGATACACTTTTGTGTGAATCGATTCAATTAAACAACATTCACTGACATTTCGAACAGAACAGCTTTCCGACGTGCGATTCGAGATCATAACCTACAATCGAGTGATGTCGTTTCCGAACGTTCATAAACATGAAAATTTGTGATCACCAATACACTTTTGTGCGAATCGATGGAAATTAACAAGGTTCACGGACATTTCGTTCTGAATAGCTTTCCGATGTGCGAATCGAGATAATACATTACAATCGAGTGATGTCGTTTCCGAACGTTCATAAACGTGAAAATTGGAGATCACCGATACACTTTTGTGTGAATCGATACATTTTATCAACATTCACTGACATTTCGAACAGAACAGCTTTCCGACGTGCGATTCGAGATTATAACCTACAATCGAGTGATGTCGTTTCCGAACGTTCATAAACATGAAAATTTGTGATCACCGATACACTTTTGTGCGAATCGATACAAATTAACAAGGTTCACGGACATTTCGTTCTGAATAGCTTTCCGACGTGCGAATCGAGATAATACATTACAATCGAGTGATGTCGTTTCCGAACGTTCATAAACGTGAAAATTGGAGATCACCGATACACTTTTGTGTGAATCGATACAGTTTAACAAGATTCACTGACATTTCGAAAAGAGCAGCTTTTCGATGTGCGATTCGATATCATAACTTACAATCGAGTGATGTCGTTTCCGACCGTTCATAAACGTGAAAATTGGAGATCACCGATACACTTTTGTGTGAATCGATACATTTTATCAACATTCACTGACATTTCGAACAGAACAGCTTTCCGACGTGCGATTCGAGATTATAACCTACAATCGAGTGATGTCGTTTCCGAACGTTCATAAACATTAAAATTTGTGATCACCGATACACTTTTGTGCGAATCGATACAAATTAACAAGGTTCACTGGCATTTCGTTCTGAATAGCTTTCCGATGTGCGAATCGAGATAATACATTACAATCGAGTGATGTCGTTTCCGAACGTTCATAAACGTGAAAATTGGAGATCACCGATACACTTTTGTGTGAATCGATTCATTTTATCAACATTCACTGACATTTCGAACAGAACAGCTTTCCGACGTGCGAATCGAGTTTATAACCTACAATCGAGTGATGTCGTTTCCGAACGTTCATAAACATGAAAATTTGTGATCACCGATACACTTTAGTGCGAATCGATACAAATTAACAACGTTCACTGTCATTTCGTTCTGAATCGCTTTCCGACGTGTAATGATCTCGAATCGCACGTCGGAAAGCGATGCTAGTCGAAATGTCAGTGAATGTTGTTAAATTGTATCGATTCACATAAAAGTGTATCGGTGATCACCGTTCTTAATGTTTATGAACGTTCGGAAACGACATCACTCAATTCTAAGGTATGATCTCGAATCGCACGTTGGAAAGCTGTTCTGTTCGAAATGTCAGTGAATGTTGTTAAATTGTATCGATTTACACAAAAGTGTATCGGTGATCACCAATTTTCATGTTCATGAACGTTCGGAAACGACATCACTCGATTGTAAGGTATGATCTCGAATCGCACGTCGGAAAGCTGTTCTGTTCGAAATGTCAGTGAATGTTGTTAAATTGTATCGATTCACACAAAAGTGTATCGGTGATCACCAATTTTCACGTTTATGAACGTTCCGAAATGACATCACTCGATTGTAAGTTATGATCTCGAATCGCACGTCGGAATCTGATTTTGTTCGAAATGTCAGTGAATCTTCTTGATTTGTTGCGATTCTCGCAAAAATCTATCGGTGATCACCGTTCTTCATGTTTATGAACGTTCGGAAACGACAACACACGATTGTAAGCTGTGATCGCGATTCGCACATCGGAAAGCGATTCAGAACGAAATGACAGTGAATCTGGTTAATTTGTGTCGATTCACACAAAAGTGTATAGGTGATCACCAATTTTCATGTTCATGAACGTTCGGAAACGACATCACTCGATTGTAAGGTATGATCTCGAATCGCACGTCGGAAAGCTGTTCTGTTCGAAATGTCAGTGAATGTTGTTAAATTGTATCGATTCACACAAAAGTGTATCGGTGATCACCAATTTTCACGTTTATGAACGTTCGGAAACAACACCACTCGATTGTAAGGTGTGATCTAGAATCGCACGTGGGAATCTGATTTTGTTCGAAATGTCAGTGAATCTTCTTGATTTGTTGCGATTCTCACAAGAATCTATCGGTGATCACCGTTCTTCATGTTTATGAACGTTCGGAAACAACACACGATTGTAAGCTGTGATCGCGATTCGCACATCGGAAAGCGATTCAGAACGAAATGACAGTGAATCTGGTTAATTTGTGTCGATTCACACAAAAGTGTATAGGTGATCACCAATTTTCATGTTCATGAACGTTCGGAAACGACATCACTCGATTGTAAGGTATGATCTCGAATCGCACGTCGGAAAGCTGTTCTGTTCGAAATGTCAGTGAATGTTGTTAAATTGTATCGATTCACACAAAAGTGTATCGGTGATCACCAATTTTCACGTTTATGAACGTTCCGAAATGACATCACTCGATTGTAAGTTATGATCTCGAATCGCACGTGGGAATCTGATTTTGTTCGAAATGTCAGTGAATCTTCTTGATTTGTTGCGATTCTCACAAAAATCTATCGGCGATCACATTTCTTCATGTTTATGAACGTTCGGAAACAAAAACACTCGATTGTAAGCTGTGATCGCGATTCGCACATCGGAAAGCGATTCAGAACGAAATGTCAGTGAGTCTGGTTAATTTGTGTCGATTCACACAAAAGTGTATCGGTGATGACCAATTTTCATGTTCATGAACGTTCGGAAACGACATCACTCGATTGTAAGGTATGATCTCGAATCGCACGTCGGAAACTGTTCTGTTCGAAATGTCAGTGAATGTTGTTAAATTGTATCGATTCACACAAACGTGTATCGGTGATCACCAATTTTCATGTTCATGAACGTTCGGAAACGACATCACTCGATTGTAAGGTATGATCTCGAATCGCTCGTCGGAAGGCTGTTCTGTTCGAAATGTCAGTGAATGTTGTTAAATTGTATCGATTCACACAAAAGTGTATCGGTGATCACCAATTTTCACGTTTATGAACGTTCGGAAACGACACCACTCGATTGTAAGGTGTGATCTCGAATCGCACGTAGGAATCTGATTTTGTTCGAAATGTCAGTGAATCTTCTTGATTTGTTGCGATTCTCACAAAAATCTATCGGTGATCACCGTTCTTCATGTTTATGAACGTTCGGAAACGACAACACTCGATTGTAAGCTGTGATCGCGATTCGCACATCGGAAAGCGATTCAGAACGAAATGTCAGTGAATCTGGTTAATTTGTGTCGATTCACACAAAAGTGTATAGGTGATCACCAATTTTCATGTTCATGAACGTTCGGAAACGACATCACTCGATTGTAAGGTATGATCTCGAATCGCACGTCGGAAAGCTGTTCTGTTCGAAATGTCAGTGAATGTTGTTAAATTGTGTCGATTCACACAAAAGTGTATCGGTGATCACCAATTTGCACGTTTATGAACGTTCGGAAACGACATCACTCGATTGTAATTTATGATCTCGAATCGAAATGTCATTGATCAAGAGACTCGGTAGAGTCTCGGGACAAGTACATTGACAGCCCTGTCGTCTGCTGGCCCGAGGCTCTCGCCGAGACTATACTTTCTCTGAATAAAACGATTCGCGGTGGTGGGGGTAAAATTGGCATGTGATTTTCTTTAATTGCGAAGCCTATGAGTTATGTACGACTTTGAAAATTGAACTTTCAGCTAATTAAGAAATTCTCTTTCGATTGCGTCCAAAATCAATACGATCGGTGGTGTAATTGCTGAGAAAAAACTTTGCACGGGCTCAAGATTATGCAAAAGTTACTAACACATCTATGGATTTACTGTGTCTGTACAGAACACCATCAAAGGCCTCTTGATGCCAGCTATAACCCATTTCTATGGAAGCTCGGGTCCCGGGATCCCGGCTACAGAAATAATGAGTTGTGATTGGTCAGGACACTTGCTGTACCGTTCCAGCGGAATACAGTTTATGAATATATATACAAGACCATCAGTCAGCCGTCAGTTATTGATGTTATAACAAACGGATTTTCGACATTACGAAGTGCGGGGTGACAAAAAAATATTTTTCATCTAATAAAGTGTTAAATATGTATTTATTTTATTAAAAATAGTGGTATGTGGTGTCATACAGTATTACGAAAACCAGACATATAGTGACTTTGACGTGATATATAGTACATCGCCATCTGTCAGTTTTTGATGGCATGAGCAAATTAATAGCAACAGCGATCTGAATGATAAAATTTCGGAGAAATAGTGCGAGCTGTATGAATTCGATTCAAAATTCTTATATGACTATAAAAAAAAAATGTTATGTAAGTTTTGTGAAAACCATGTGGGTTAGTTTACGCTCATCGCAATCGGTTCGCGAGTGTTTGTTATATCGAACATATATTAGTATTGGGAAATTTCTCCTTGTACAAATTCTTTGATTTTACGTTTATTTATGACATAATTTTGTTGCAATCCTGGTTCTGGTTCTTCAAAAATTTTCAACGGGAGTTATGTGAGAAAAATAAACTTTCGCTCATTATATAACCTCTCAAACGTTCTTTCCAAACAGAAATTTCATGTTGTGTAATTACATTATAGAAAAAATATGCGTGATTGTATGTAAATGAAAGCAAATAAATGTTGAAAAACTTCGGTCAAGTAAAAGTGTCTAATTCAATGTATTGTTGTCATATTTTCTTTCATTTCGTTTGGCCGTGTTCACCAGGCCCTTTTTCCCACCTCCTTAGCTTACAGTGTATCCATACCAATTTCTATTCATTTTCTAGACAATTCGAGTGACATTCGTATTTCTATTTCCTCATATTGATGTCAATAAATTGGAAAATTCATAACAAAAAGTTTTCATGATTGCTTGTTTACAAACACGAGTTTTAAAAAATCTTTGGGCCATGTAAATACATAGATATTCACTTGAATTGTTGCATGATGAATTTGGAAATTCATTTCAATAAGTCATTGGTTACTTATTTTTCGTGATATCAAAATTTGTATCTTCCAAATGCAATGAACACATCTTAAGTTTGACAACATGATGAAGCGACACGTATATTGAGTATATCCAGACCATGTTTACGATTGACATTATGGATTAAAAAATTCATGTGTGTGAGTCTACGCCTGATCATTTCTGGATGTGATCAAATATTTTGTCTGTGTATAACCATGGAGACATAATAAATTACACTATTTGATTTACTTCAACATGCAGCGTATCTGTCACTTTATTTATTGAATATGCCATAATAAGTTTCAAAAATGTGGTTCGGGTAATTTTAAAGTTTTTTGCCCCATAGCACCAAAGTTTGTATTACTGGTACGCAGCGAATACCTATGAACTTTGATATTCCTGCGAAGCGGTAGGTGTGCCAATCTTTTCACTTTTTGGTTCCAACTGTAATATATGAATGAGATACATGAAACAATTATGCGTTCTGTTCACTTTCAAGTGCGCTGTCTTTTTTCCTTTTAGTTTTGGCATAATAAATTTTATGAATCGGTGGTAATTTTTTCTGTCTGTACCAAAATTTAGATGAATAAATCGCAGCGAATACTTGCAAATTTGGAAAATTCTGTGTATTGACATGCATGCCAGGTATTAGTACTTCCTTTTTTTGATTATGGAATATGGATATCTACAAATAATAAAAATTATACATGAATTATAGGATTTGGAAATGGATTATAAATAATAATCAATAATAAAAAATAATGATGAATGATACAAAAAGTCAGCGATGGCCTGTTTATGAATGGCATAAGAAGTTATGTTTTCAAAATGCAATGCTCATATTAAAAAGTAAGCAATTCTGTTGGTCTTGACGCACTTCATACTTTTTCTTTTGTCCGGTTGAACCTTGGTGGCTACATGCAGAGTTTGAAAATTTTGTGCATCGACGTGGGTGCCTCAACTTTCTATCTCTGGGAATGATAATACGAATGGAAAAGATTGCTTCAAAAAGTCCTTGGAAGCACGTTTTTTAATGAAATAAAAATAACTAGCATTAGAATTCATTAAACATATGTGAAAATTGCGAATTCTGGTGGACTTGGTGAACATTATATATATTTTTTTCTTTCTCCTTCTGTCAAATTTGAAGGAAAATCAATCCAAAAATTCGTTTCATTGAAAAATCTTCATGTTTTCTTTATTCACAATGATTTCATCAAAACAGATGAAAACAAAATTTATAAATGAAGGGGGAAAATTCCACAATGATACAAAATATTGAAAAACCTTACGGAATATGATTTTAATCCCACAAAATTATAGACACGTTCGAAATGGTTGAAAAATTGAGGATATCACTTCAAACATTCGAAGAATATCAAACTGTTATAAATTGTACAAAACTTAAAGAAAATCATTGGAGAAAGGAGAATTATTTTTAAATATCACAATAGAAACATTGGAGAACTTGAGAAAATCTTATTTAAGAATATTTTTTGTGGTTTAGAACTACCACAGAAAAAAGATTTGATATCAAGCCGTAAAAATCCTTTCTCGGAGAAAAAAAAATTTGGACAATTACATTGATGATCGCTCGTTTTCGCATTATACCACAAAAAATGTAAACAAAACTTCTTAAATTACACAACAAAAATGATTTCGAACCGTAAGAAAATATCAAATATATTACAATCCTACAGCATTAGTGTATAATGTTCTTTACTAGTATACTGATTGTGCGGTATCAGTCTTTTTTCAACGAATCAGATGTTACAAGCCAAAATCATATCTCGGCCTCCACCCCGCTTTCCACCGTGCTCTTGGGTTCCTAATTGACAAAACATATTAGAGTACAAGGAAAAAAATCGCTGAAGTCCAACAACAGACCTGTGACGAAATATTTCCAGTACAATTTTGACGAAAAATAGGTCTTTTTTCGTGAAAACCAACGTTATAAGCCGAAAATTATATCTCGGCCTCCAACCCGCTTTCCACCATGCTCTTTGGTTCTTAATTGACAAAACATATTAGAATACAAGGAAAAAAATCGCCAAAGTAGCACAGTTTTGACGAAAAATAGGTCGTTTTTCGTGGAAACCAACGTTATAAGCAGTAAATCGTAAATAATTCATAGCAATTTAAATTAAAATTATATATTCATTAAAACATAAATAAGGAACTTTCGAGAAAAAAGACGTGATATCAAACCATAAACTTCCCCTAGGGAAAAAAAGGTTGGGACAAGTACATTGATGGTATCGTGTTTGCTGATAATTCCATCCATAAAAAAAAACTTGGAAATCGATGCCTCATTCTTCTTATTTGATTCGAACAGCTAAATCAATTGAAAAAAATTCCATCTAATTTACGTGCAGCATTAAAATTTATTATATCAATTCGAGGCCAAGTATTTTCTAATGAATTGAAAAAAGTTACCACTTGAGTTACGTGCAGCACTAAAATTTATGATATCAATCAGTGGACAAGTATTTTATTAGTAACTCCAAATTTTGACATTATTAAATTGTTCTAAGAAGCTTTTAAATCCAAAAAAAATCACATGAAAGCTAGTCATTCGTTACTCTATGGTAGCAAAGACTTATAAGAAAATCGATTTTTCTCAGACTTTCAGGATCCTTGGTATTATTCACAAAATTCAACGTCGATTGGATCGATACAAATTATGTTTAAATAAGTGTTAAAAGTACTTGTCCGGCCCATCACTATTCATTCAATAAAAAATCAATCATAAAAAAACGAAATTGTATGGCAGAATCTGGTTAAAAATTTGTTGAAATGCGATTCATTATTAGTTTAATGCTTTTAATAATAGTATAGGTTAGTTCTTATTCCGTATGGAATTCGTTCGCTGGAAGAATAAGTAGGAAGTAAAAATTGACATCATTGAATATAAACTGGAGAGTTATTTTGGAAGCTTGAACATATATATTATGTACAATTTGTTTCATTTATCGATGCAGAATAAAATCCCTCGTATATTGCGGAATAATTTGTTTCCGTTTTTTATTGAATTAGTGCAACTAAGTAAAAATTACTTGAAGATAATTCTCTCAATTCCCTCTGCATGAATACTTGTGACTTGTGAACCATCAGTTCTAGACAAGCCCTGATTTTTATTTGGATAAACAAATTAAACGGAAAGTGATGGGCCGGACAAGTACTTTTAACACTTATTTAAACATAATTTGTATCGATCCAATCGACGTTGAATTTTGTGAATAATACCAAGGATCCTGAAAGTCTGAGAAAAATCGATTTTCTTATAAGTCTTTGCTACCATAGAGTAACGAATGACTAGCTTTCATGTGATTTTTTTTGGATTTAAAAGCTTCTTAGAACAATTTAATAATGTCAAAATTTGGAGTTACTAATAAAATACTTGTCCACTGATTGATATCATAAATTTTAGTGCTGCACGTAACTCAAGTGGTAACTTTTTTCAATTCATTAGAAAATACTTGGCCTCGAATTGATATAATAAATTTTAATGCTGCACGTAAATTAGATGGAATTTTTTTCAATTGATTTAGCTGTTCGAATCAAATAAGAAGAATGAGGCATCGATTTCCAAGTTTTTTTTTATGGATGGAATTATCAGCAAACACGATACCATCAATGTACTTGTCCCAACCTTTTTTTCCCTAGGTATTGATAATTTGTCATGAATGGAACAAAAATTTTGTTGGTGATCACCAACTTCATGTTTATGAACGTTCGGAAACGTTTTCATCGCTCGATTGCCAGTTCAGATCTCAAATAGCCCTTCGGATTGCAATACTAAATGTCTGTAAAATTGTTGATATGTGACGTTTATCGGTGACCGTTTCCAATCTTTCATAAACATGAAAATAGGTAATCAGCGATAATCTTTTCTGTTAATCGTTACAAATCAACAATTTTTTCCGACATTTCTATCAGAATCGCAATCCGAGATGCGATTCGAGACCGGAACTGACAATCGAACGATGTCGTTTCTGAACGTTCACAAATATGAAAATTGGTGATCACAAATAAACTTTTGTGAGAATCGCTACAATTTATCAAGATTCACTGACAATTCGAACAGAATCGGTTTCCGACGTGCGATTCGAGATCATAACTTACAATCGAGTGATGTCGTCTCCGAAAGTTCGTATACATGAAAAACGGTGATCTCGATAAACTTTTTGTTCAAGTCATCACAAATTAACAAGATTCTATGACATTTCGAACAGAATCGCTTTCTGACGTGCGATTTGAGATCATAACTTACAATCGAGTTATGTCGTTTCCGAACGTGCATAAACATGAAAATTGGTGAACACGGATTGACTTTTGTGTGATTCGATAGAAATTAACAAGATTCACTGACATTTCGTTCTCAATCGCTTTCCGATGTGCTGATCGAGATCATAACTTACAATCGAGTGATGTCGTTTCCGAACGTTCATGAACATGAAAATTGGTGATCACCGATACACTTTTGTGTGAATCGATTCAATTTAACAACATTCACTGACATTTCGAACAGAACAGCTTTCCGACGTGCGATTCGAGATCATAACCTACAATCGAGTGATGTCGTTTCCGAACGTTCATAAACATGAAAATTTGTGATCACCAATACACTTTTGTGCGAATCGATGGAAATTAACAGGATTCACTGACATTTCGTTCTGAATCGCTTTCCGATGTGCGAATCGAGATAATACATTACAATCGAGTGATGTCGTTTCCGAACGTTCATAAACGTGAAAATTGGAGTTCACCGATACACTTTTGTGTGAATCGATACATTTTATCAACATTCACTGACATTTCGAACAGAACAGCTTTCCGACGTGCGATTCGAGATCATAACCTACAATCGAGTGATGTCGTTTCCGAACGTTCATAGACATGAAAATTTGTGATCACCGATACACTTTTGTGGGATTCGATACGAATTAACAAGGTTCACTGACATTTCGTTCTGAATAGCTTTCCGATGTGCGAATCGAGATAATACATTACAATCGAGTGATGTCGTTTCCGAACGTTCATAAACGTGAAAATTGGAGATCACCGATACACTTTTGTGTGAATCGATACATTTTATCAACATTCACTGACATTTCGAACAGAACCACTTTCCGACGTGCGATTCGAGATTATAACCTACAATCGAGTGATGTCGTTTCCGAACGTTCATAGACATGAAAATTTGTGATCACCGATACACTTTTGTGCGATTCGATACAAATTAACAAGGTTCACTGACATTTCGTTCTGAATAGCTTTCCGATGTGCGAATCGAGATAATACATTACAATCGAGTGATGCCGTTTCCGAACGTTCATAAACGTGAAAATTGGAGATCACCGATACACTTTTGTGTGAATCGATACATTTTATCAACATTCACTGACATTTCGAACAGAACCACTTTCCGACGTGCGATTCGAGATTATAACCTACAATCGAGTGATGTCGTTTCCGAACGTTCATAAACATTAAAATTTGTGATCACCGATACACATTTGTGCGAATCGACACAAATTAACAAGGTTCACTGACATTTCGTTCTGAATAGCTTTCCGATGTGCGAATCGAGATAATACATTACAATCGAGTGATGTCGTTTCCGAACGTTCATAAACGTGAAAATTGGAGATCACCGATACACTTTTGTGTGAATCGATACATTTTATCAACATTCACTGACATTTCGAACAGAACCACTTTCCGACGTGCGATTCGAGATTATAACCTACAATCGAGTGATGTCGTTTCCGAACGTTCATAAACATTAAAATTTGTGATCACCGATACACTTTTGTGCGAATCGACACAAATTAACAAGGTTCACTGACATTTCGTTCTGAATAGCTTTCCGATGTGCGAATCGAGATAATACATTACAATCGAGTGATGTCGTTTCCGAACGTTCATAAACGTGAAAATTGGAGATCACCGATACACTTTTGTGTGAATCGATACATTTTATCAACATTCACTGACATTTCGAACAGAACAGCTTTCCGACGTGCGATTCGAGATTATAACCTACAATCGAGTGATGTCGTTTCCGAACGTTCATAAACATTAAAATTTGTGATCACCGATACACTTTTGTGCGAATCGATACAAATTAACAAGGTTCACTGACATTTCGTTCTGAATAGCTTTCCGATGTGCGAATCGAGATAATACATTACAATCGAGTGATGTCGTTTCCGAACGTTCATAAACGTGAAAATTGGAGATCACCAATACACTTTTGTGTGAATCGATACATTTTATCAACATTCACTGACATTTCGAACAGAACAGCTTTCCGACGTGCGATTCGAGATTATAACCTACAATCGAGTGATGTCGTTTCCGAACGTTCATAAACATTAAAATTTGTGATCACCGATACACTTTTGTGCGAATCGACACAAATTAACAAGGTTCACTGACATTTCGTTCTGAATAGCTTTCCGATGTGCGAATCGAGATAATACATTACAATCGAGTGATGCCGTTTCCGAACGTTCATAAACGTGAAAATTGGAGATCACCGATACACTTTTGTGTGAATCGATACATTTTATCAACATTCACTGACATTTCGAACAGAACCACTTTCCGACGTGCGATTCGAGATTATAACCTACAATCGAGTGATGTCGTTTCCGAACGTTCATAGACATGAAAATTTGTGATCACCGATACACTTTTGTGCGATTCGATACAAATTAACAAGGTTCACTGACATTTCGTTCTGAATAGCTTTCCGATGTGCGAATCGAGATAATACATTACAATCGAGTGATGCCGTTTCCGAACGTTCATAAACGTGAAAATTGGAGATCACCGATACACTTTTGTGTGAATCGATACATTTTATCAACATTCACTGACATTTCGAACAGAACAGCTTTCCGACGTGCGATTCGAGATTATAACCTACAATCGAGTGATGTCGTTTCCGAACGTTCATAAACATTAAAATTTGTGATCACCGATACACATTTGTGCGAATCGACACAAATTAACAAGGTTCACTGACATTTCGTTCTGAATAGCTTTCCGATGTGCGAATCGAGATAATACATTACAATCGAGTGATGTCGTTTCCGAACGTTCATAAACGTGAAAATTGGAGATCACCGATACACTTTTGTGTGAATCGATACATTTTATCAACATTCACTGACATTTCGAACAGAACCACTTTCCGACGTGCGATTCGAGATTATAACCTACAATCGAGTGATGTCGTTTCCGAACGTTCATAGACATGAAAATTTGTGATCACCGATACACTTTTGTGCGATTCGATACAATTTAACAAGGTTCACTGACATTTCGTTCTGAATAGCTTTCCGATGTGCGAATCGAGATAATACATTACAATCGAGTGATGCCGTTTCCGAACGTTCATAAACGTGAAAATTGGAGATCACCGATACACTTTTGTGTGAATCGATACATTTTATCAACATTCACTGACATTTCGAACAGAACAGCTTTCCGACGTGCGATTCGAGATTATAACCTACAATCGAGTGATGTCGTTTCCGAACGTTCATAAACATTAAAATTTGTGATCACCGATACACTTTTGTGCGAATCGACACAAATTAACAAGGTTCACTGACATTTCGTTCTGAATAGCTTTCCGATGTGCGAATCGAGATAATACATTACAATCGAGTGATGTCGTTTCCGAACGTTCATAAACGTGAAAATTGGAGATCACCGATACACTTTTGTGTGAATCGATACAGTTTAACAACATTCACTGACATTTCGAACAGAACAGCTTTCCGACGTGCGATTCGAGATTATAACCTACAATCGAGTGATGTCGTTTCCGAACGTTCATAAACATTAAAATTTGTGATCACCGATACACTTTTGTGCGAATCGATACAAATTAACAAGGTTCACTGACATTTCGTTCTGAATAGCTTTCCGATGTGCGAATCGAGATAATACATTACAATCGAGTGATGTCGTTTCCGAACGTTCATAAACGTGAAAATTGGAGATCACCGATACACTTTTGTGTGAATCGATACATTTTATCAACATTCACTGACATTTCGAACAGAACAGCTTTCCGACGTGCGATTCGAGATTATAACCTACAATCGAGTGATGTCGTTTCCGAACGTTCATAAACATTAAAATTTGTGATCACCGATACACTTTTGTGCGAATCGATACAAATTAACAAGGTTCACTGACATTTCGTTCTGAATAGCTTTCCGATGTGCGAATCGAGATAATACATTACAATCGAGTGATGTCGTTTCCGAACGTTCATAAACGTGAAAATTGGAGATCACCGATACACTTTTGTGTGAATCGATACATTTTATCAACATTCACTGACATTTCGAACAGAACAGCTTTCCGACGTGCGATTCGAGATTATAACCTACAATCGAGTGATGTCGTTTCCGAACGTTCATAAACATTAAAATTTGTGATCACGGATACACTTTTGTGCGAATCGATACAAATTAACAAGGTTCACTGACATTTCGTTCTGAATAGCTTTCCGATGTGCGAATCGAGATAATACATTACAATCGAGTGATGTCGTTTCCGAACGTTCATAAACGTGAAAATTGGAGATCACCGATACACTTTTGTGTGAATCGATACATTTTATCAACATTCACTGACATTTCGAACAGAACAGCTTTCCGACGTGCGATTCGAGATTATAACCTACAATCGAGTGATGTCGTTTCCGAACGTTCATAAACATTAAAATTTGTGATCACCGATACACTTTTGTGCGAATCGATACAAATTAACAAGGTTCACTGACATTTCGTTCTGAATAGCTTTCCGATGTGCGAATCGAGATAATACATTACAATCGAGTGATGCCGTTTCCGAACGTTCATAAACGTGAAAATTGGAGATCACCGATACACTTTTGTGTGAATCGATACATTTTATCAACATTCACTGACATTTCGAACAGAACAGCTTTCCGACGTGCGATTCGAGATTATAACCTACAATCGAGTGATGTCGTTTCCGAACGTTCATAAACATTAAAATTTGTGATCACCGATACACTTTTGTGCGAATCGACACAAATTAACAAGGTTCACTGACATTTCGTTCTGAATAGCTTTCCGATGTGCGAATCGAGATAATACATTACAATCGAGTGATGTCGTTTCCGAACGTTCATAAACGTGAAAATTGGAGATCACCGATACACTTTTGTGTGAATCGATACAGTTTAACAACATTCACTGACATTTCGAAAAGAGCAGCTTTTCGATGTGCGATTCCATATCATAACTTACAATCGAGTGATGTCGTTTCCGACCGTTCATAAACGTGAAAATTGGAGATCACCGATACACTTTTGTGTGAATCGATTCAATTAAACAACATTCACTGACATTTCGAACAGAACAGCTTTCCGACGTGCGATTCGAGATCATAAACTACAATCGAGTGATGTCGTTTCCGAACGTTCATAAACATGAAAATTTGTGATCACCAATACACTTTTGTGCGAATCGATGGAAATTAACAAGGTTCACGGACATTTCGTTCTGAATAGCTTTCCGATGTGCGAATCGAGATAATACATTACAATCGAGTGATGTCGTTTCCGAACGTTCATAAACATGAAAATTTGTGATCACCCATACACTTTTGTGTGAATCGATACAATTTATCAACATTCACTGACATTTCGAACAGAACAGCTTTCCGACGTGCGATTCGAGATCATAACCTACAATCGAGTGATGTCGTTTCCGAACGTTCATAGACATGAAAATTTGTGATCACCGATACACTTTTGTGCGATTCGATACAAATTAACAAGGTTCACTGACATTTCGTTCTGAATAGCTTTCCGATGTGCGAATCGAGATAATACATTACAATCGAGTGATGCCGTTTCCGAACGTTCATAAACGTGAAAATTGGAGATCACGGATACACTTTTGTGTGAATCGATACATTTTATCAACATTTACTGACATTTCGAACAGAACAGCTTTCCGACGTGCGATTCGAGATTATAACCTACAATCGAGTGATGTTGTTTCCGAACGTTCATAAACATTAAAATTTGTGATCACCGATACACTTTTGTGCGAATCGACACAAATTAACAAGGTTCACTGACATTTCGTTCTGAATAGCTTTCCGATGTGCGAATCGAGATAATACATTACAATCGAGTGATGTCGTTTCCGAACGTTCATAAACGTGAAAATTGGAGATCACCGATACACTTTTGTGTGAATCGATACATTTTATCAACATTCACTGACATTTCGAACAGAACAGCTTTCCGACGTGCGATTCGAGATTATAACCTACAATCGAGTGATGTCGTTTCCGAACGTTCATAAACATGAAAATTTGTGATCACCGATACACTTTTGTGCAAATCGATACAAATTAACAAGGTTCACTGACATTTCGTTCTGAATAGCTTTCCGATGTGCGAATCGAGATAATACATTACAATCGAGTGATGCCGTTTCCGAACGTTCATAAACGTGAAAATTGGAGATCACCGATACACTTTTGTGTGAATCGATACATTTTATCAACATTCACTGACATTTCGAACAGAACCACTTTCCGACGTGCGATTCGAGATTATAACCTACAATCGAGTGATGTCGTTTCCGAACGTTCATAGACATGAAAATTTGTGATCACCGATACACTTTTGTGCGATTCGATACAAATTAACAAGGTTCACTGACATTTCGTTCTGAATAGCTTTCCGATGTGCGAATCGAGATAATACATTACAATCGAGTGATGTCGTTTCCGAACGTTCATAAACGTGAAAATTGGAGATCACCGATACACTTTTGTGTGAATCGGTACATTTTATCAACATTCACTGACATTTCGAACAGAACCACTTTCCGACGTGCGATTCGAGATTATAACCTACAATCGAGTGATGTCGTTTCCGAACGTTCATAGACATGAAAATTTGTGATCACCGATACACTTTTGTGCGATTCGATACAAATTAACAAGGTTCACTGACATTTCGTTCTGAATAGCTTTCCGATGTGCGAATCGAGATAATACATTACAATCGAGTGATGTCGTTTCCGAACGTTCATAAACGTGAAAATTGGAGATCACCGATACACTTTTGTGTGAATCGATACAGTTTAACGACATTCACTGACATTTCGAACAGAACAGCTTTCCGACGTGCGATTCGAGATTATAACCTACAATCGAGTGATGTCGTTTCCGAACGTTCATAAACATTAAAATTTGTGATCACCGATACACTTTTGTGCGAATCGATACAAATTAACAAGGTTCACTGACATTTCGTTCTGAATAGCTTTCCGATGTGCGAATCGAGATAATACATTACAATCGAGTGATGTCGTTTCCGAACGTTCATAAACATGAAAATTTGTGATCACCAATACACTTTTGTGCGAATCGATGGAAATTAACAGGATTCACTGACATTTCGTTCTGAATCGCTTTCCGATGTGCGAATCGAGATAATACATTACAATCGAGTGATGTCGTTTCCGAACGTTCATAAACATTAAAATTTGTGATCACCGATACACTTTTGTGCGAATCGATACAAATTAACAAGGTTCACTGACATTTCGTTCTGAATAGCTTTCCGATGTGCGAATCGAGATAATACATTACAATCGAGTGATGTCGTTTCCGAACGTTCATAAACGTGAAAATTGGAGATCACCAATACACTTTTGTGTGAATCGATACATTTTATCAACATTCACTGACATTTCGAACAGAACAGCTTTCCGACGTGCGATTCGAGATTATAACCTACAATCGAGTGATGTCGTTTCCGAACGTTCATAAACATTAAAATTTGTGATCACCGATACACTTTTGTGCGAATCGACACAAATTAACAAGGTTCACTGACATTTCGTTCTGAATAGCTTTCCGATGTGCGAATCGAGATAATACATTACAATCGAGTGATGTCGTTTCCGAACGTTCATAAACGTGAAAATTGGAGATCACCGATACACTTTTGTGTGAATCGATACAGTTTAACAACATTCACTGACATTTCGAACAGAACAGCTTTCCGACGTGCGATTCGAGATTATCACCTACAATCGAGTGATGTCGTTTCCGAACGTTCATAAACATTAAAATTTGTGATCACCGATACACTTTTGTGCGAATCGATACAAATTAACAAGGTTCACTGACATTTCGTTCTGAATAGCTTTCCGATGTGCGAATCGAGATAATACATTACAATCGAGTGATGCCGTTTCCGAACGTTCATAAACGTGAAAATTGGAGATCACCGATACACTTTTGTGTGAATCGATACATTTTATCAACATTCACTGACATTTCGAACAGAACAGCTTTCCGACGTGCGATTCGAGATTATAACCTACAATCGAGTGATGTCGTTTCCGAACGTTCATAAACATTAAAATTTGTGATCACCGATACACTTTTGTGCGAATCGACACAAATTAACAAGGTTCACTGACATTTCGTTCTGAATAGCTTTCCGATTTGCGAATCGAGATAATACATTACAATCGAGTGATGTCGTTTCCGAACGTTCATAAACGTGAAAATTGGAGATCACCGATACACTTTTGTGTGAATCGATACAGTTTAACAACATTCACTGACATTTCGAAAAGAGCAGCTTTTCGATGTGCGATTCCATATCATAACTTACAATCGAGTGATGTCGTTTCCGACCGTTCATAAACGTGAAAATTGGAGATCACCGATACACTTTTGTGTGAATCGATTCAATTAAACAACATTCACTGACATTTCGAACAGAACAGCTTTCCGACGTGCGATTCGAGATCATAAACTACAATCGAGTGATGTCGTTTCCGAACGTTCATAAACATGAAAATTTGTGATCACCAATACACTTTTGTGCGAATCGATGGAAATTAACAAGGTTCACGGACATTTCGTTCTGAATAGCTTTCCGATGTGCGAATCGAGATAATACATTACAATCGAGTGATGTCGTTTCCGAACGTTCATAAACATGAAAATTTGTGATCACCCATACACTTTTGTGTGAATCGATACAATTTATCAACATTCACTGACATTTCGAACAGAACAGCTTTCCGACGTGCGATTCGAGATCATAACCTACAATCGAGTGATGTCGTTTCCGAACGTTCATAGACATGAAAATTTGTGATCACCGATACACTTTTGTGCGATTCGATACAAATTAACAAGGTTCACTGACATTTCGTTCTGAATAGCTTTCCGATGTGCGAATCGAGATAATACATTACAATCGAGTGATGCCGTTTCCGAACGTTCATAAACGTGAAAATTGGAGATCACGGATACACTTTTGTGTGAATCGATACATTTTATCAACATTCACTGACATTTCGAACAGAACAGCTTTCCGACGTGCGATTCGAGATTATAACCTACAATCGAGTGATGTTGTTTCCGAACGTTCATAAACATTAAAATTTGTGATCACCGATACACTTTTGTGCGAATCGACACAAATTAACAAGGTTCACTGACATTTCGTTCTGAATAGCTTTCCGATGTGCGAATCGAGATAATACATTACAATCGAGTGATGTCGTTTCCGAACGTTCATAAACGTGAAAATTGGAGATCACCGATACACTTTTGTGTGAATCGATACATTTTATCAACATTCACTGACATTTCGAACAGAACAGCTTTCCGACGTGCGATTCGAGATTATAACCTACAATCGAGTGATGTCGTTTCCGAACGTTCATAAACATGAAAATTTGTGATCACCGATACACTTTTGTGCAAATCGATACAAATTAACAAGGTTCACTGACATTTCGTTCTGAATAGCTTTCCGATGTGCGAATCGAGATAATACATTACAATCGAGTGATGCCGTTTCCGAACGTTCATAAACGTGAAAATTGGAGATCACCGATACACTTTTGTGTGAATCGATACATTTTATCAACATTCACTGACATTTCGAACAGAACCACTTTCCGACGTGCGATTCGAGATTATAACCTACAATCGAGTGATGTCGTTTCCGAACGTTCATAGACATGAAAATTTGTGATCACCGATACACTTTTGTGCGATTCGATACAAATTAACAAGGTTCACTGACATTTCGTTCTGAATAGCTTTCCGATGTGCGAATCGAGATAATACATTACAATCGAGTGATGTCGTTTCCGAACGTTCATAAACGTGAAAATTGGAGATCACCGATACACTTTTGTGTGAATCGATACATTTTATCAACATTCACTGACATTTCGAACAGAACCACTTTCCGACGTGCGATTCGAGATTATAACCTACAATCGAGTGATGTCGTTTCCGAACGTTCATAGACATGAAAATTTGTGATCACCGATACACTTTTGTGCGATTCGATACAAATTAACAAGGTTCACTGACATTTCGTTCTGAATAGCTTTCCGATGTGCGAATCGAGATAATACATTACATTCGAGTGATGCCGTTTCCGAACGTTCATAAACGTGAAAATTGGAGATCACCGATACACTTTTGTGTGAATCGATACATTTTATCAACATTCACTGACATTTCGAACAGAACAGCTTTCCGACGTGCGATTCGAGATTATAACCTACAATCGAGTGATGTCGTTTCCGAACGTTCATAAACATTAAAATTTGTGATCACCGATACACATTTGTGCGAATCGACACAAATTAACAAGGTTCACTGACATTTCGTTCTGAATAGCTTTCCGATGTGCGAATCGAGATAATACATTACAATCGAGTGATGTCGTTTCCGAACGTTCATAAACGTGAAAATTGGAGATCACCGATACACTTTTGTGTGAATCGATACATTTTATCAACATTCACTGACATTTCGAACAGAACCACTTTCCGACGTGCGATTCGAGATTATAACCTACAATCGAGTGATGTCGTTTCCGAACGTTCATAGACATGAAAATTTGTGATCACCGATACACTTTTGTGCGATTCGATACAATTTAACAAGGTTCACTGACATTTCGTTCTGAATAGCTTTCCGATGTGCGAATCGAGATAATACATTACAATCGAGTGATGCCGTTTCCGAACGTTCATAAACGTGAAAATTGGAGATCACCGATACACTTTTGTGTGAATCGATACATTTTATCAACATTCACTGACATTTCGAACAGAACAGCTTTCCGACGTGCGATTCGAGATTATAACCTACAATCGAGTGATGTCGTTTCCGAACGTTCATAAACATTAAAATTTGTGATCACCGATACACTTTTGTGTGAATCGATAGAAATTAACAAGATTCACTGACATTTCGTTCTCAATCGCTTTCCGATGTGCTGATCGAGATCATAACTTACAATCGAGTGATGTCGTTTCCGAACGTTCATGAACATGAAAATTGGTGATCACCGATACACTTTTGTGTGAATCGATTCAATTAAACAACATTCACTGACATTTCGAACAGAACAGCTTTCCGACGTGCGATTCGAGATCATAACCTACAATCGAGTGATGTCGTTTCCGAACGTTCATAAACATGAAAATTTGTGATCACCAATACACTTTTGTGCGAATCGATGGAAATTAACAAGGTTCACGGACATTTCGTTCTGAATAGCTTTCCGATGTGCGAATCGAGATAATACATTACAATCGAGTGATGTCGTTTCCGAACGTTCATAAACATGAAAATTTGTGATCACCCATACACTTTTGTGTGAATCGATACAATTTATCAACATTCACTGACATTTCGAACAGAACAGCTTTCCGACGTGCGATTCGAGATTATAACCTACAATCGAGTGATGTCGTTTCCGAACGTTCATAGACATGAAAATTTGTGATCACCGATACACTTTTGTGCGATTCGATACAAATTAACAAGGTTCACTGACATTTCGTTCTGAATAGCTTTCCGATGTGCGAATCGAGATAATACATTACAATCGAGTGATGTCGTTTCCGAACGTTCATAAACGTGAAAATTGGAGATCACCGATACACTTTTGTGTGAATCGGTACATTTTATCAACATTCACTGACATTTCGAACAGAACCACTTTCCGACGTGCGATTCGAGATTATAACCTACAATCGAGTGATGTCGTTTCCGAACGTTCATAGACATGAAAATTTGTGATCACCGATACACTTTTGTGCGATTCGATACAAATTAACAAGGTTCACTGACATTTCGTTCTGAATAGCTTTCCGATGTGCGAATCGAGATAATACATTACAATCGAGTGATGTCGTTTCCGAACGTTCATAAACGTGAAAATTGGAGATCACCGATACACTTTTGTGTGAATCGATACAGTTTAACGACATTCACTGACATTTCGAACAGAACAGCTTTCCGACGTGCGATTCGAGATTATAACCTACAATCGAGTGATGTCGTTTCCGAACGTTCATAAACATTAAAATTTGTGATCACCGATACACTTTTGTGCGAATCGATACAAATTAACAAGGTTCACTGACATTTCGTTCTGAATAGCTTTCCGATGTGCGAATCGAGATAATACATTACAATCGAGTGATGTCGTTTCCGAACGTTCATAAACGTGAAAATTGGAGATCACCGATACACTTTTGTGTGAATCGATACAGTTTAACAACATTCACTGACATTTCGAACAGAACAGCTTTCCGACGTGCGATTCGAGATTATAACCTACAATCGAGTGATGTCGTTTCCGAACGTTCATAAACATTAAAATTTGTGATCACCGATACACTTTTGTGCGAATCGATACAAATTAACAAGGTTCACTGACATTTCGTTCTGAATAGCTTTCCGATGTGCGAATCGAGATAATACATTACAATCGAGTGATGCCGTTTCCGAACGTTCATAAACGTGAAAATTGGAGATCACCGATACACTTTTGTGTGAATCGATACATTTTATCAACATTCACTGACATTTCGAACAGAACAGCTTTCCGACGTGCGATTCGAGATTATAACCTACAATCGAGTGATGTCGTTTCCGAACGTTCATAAACATTAAAATTTGTGATCACCGATACACTTTTGTGCGAATCGACACAAATTAACAAGGTTCACTGACATTTCGTTCTGAATAGCTTTCCGATGTGCGAATCGAGATAATACATTACAATCGAGTGATGTCGTTTCCGAACGTTCATAAACGTGAAAATTGGAGATCACCGATACACTTTTGTGTGAATCGATACAGTTTAACAACATTCACTGACATTTCGAAAAGAGCAGCTTTTCGATGTGCGATTCCATATCATAACTTACAATCGAGTGATGTCGTTTCCGACCGTTCATAAACGTGAAAATTGGAGATCACCGATACACTTTTGTGTGAATCGATTCAATTAAACAACATTCACTGACATTTCGAACAGAACAGCTTTCCGACGTGCGATTCGAGATCATAAACTACAATCGAGTGATGTCGTTTCCGAACGTTCATAAACATGAAAATTTGTGATCACCAATACACTTTTGTGCGAATCGATGGAAATTAACAAGGTTCACGGACATTTCGTTCTGAATAGCTTTCCGATGTGCGAATCGAGATAATACATTACAATCGAGTGATGTCGTTTCCGAACGTTCATAAACATGAAAATTTGTGATCACCCATACACTTTTGTGTGAATCGATACAATTTATCAACATTCACTGACATTTCGAACAGAACAGCTTTCCGACGTGCGATTCGAGATCATAACCTACAATCGAGTGATGTCGTTTCCGAACGTTCATAGACATGAAAATTTGTGATCACCGATACACTTTTGTGCGATTCGATACAAATTAACAAGGTTCACTGACATTTCGTTCTGAATAGCTTTCCGATGTGCGAATCGAGATAATACATTACAATCGAGTGATGCCGTTTCCGAACGTTCATAAACGTGAAAATTGGAGATCACGGATACACTTTTGTGTGAATCGATACATTTTATCAACATTCACTGACATTTCGAACAGAACAGCTTTCCGACGTGCGATTCGAGATTATAACCTACAATCGAGTGATGTTGTTTCCGAACGTTCATAAACATTAAAATTTGTGATCACCGATACACTTTTGTGCGAATCGACACAAATTAATGAGGTTCACTGACATTTCGTTCTGAATAGCTTTCCGATGTGCGAATCGAGATAATACATTACAATCGAGTGATGTCGTTTCCGAACGTTCATAAACGTGAAAATTGGAGATCACCGATACACTTTTGTGTGAATCGATACATTTTATCAACATTCACTGACATTTCGAACAGAACAGCTTTCCGACGTGCGATTCGAGATTATAACCTACAATCGAGTGATGTCGTTTCCGAACGTTCATAAACATGAAAATTTGTGATCACCGATACACTTTTGTGCAAATCGATACAAATTAACAAGGTTCACTGACATTTCGTTCTGAATAGCTTTCCGATGTGCGAATCGAGATAATACATTACAATCGAGTGATGTCGTTTCCGAACGTTCATAAACGTGAAAATTGGAGATCACCGATACACTTTTGTGTGAATCGATACATTTTATCAACATTCACTGACATTTCGAACAGAACCACTTTCCGACGTGCGATTCGAGATTATAACCTACAATCGAGTGATGTCGTTTCCGAACGTTCATAGACATGAAAATTTGTGATCACCGATACACTTTTGTGCGATTCGATACAAATTAACAAGGTTCACTGACATTTCGTTCTGAATAGCTTTCCGATGTGCGAATCGAGATAATACATTACATTCGAGTGATGCCGTTTCCGAACGTTCATAAACGGGAAAATTGGAGATCACCGATACACTTTTGTGTGAATCGATACATTTTATCAACATTCACTGACATTTCGAACAGAACAGCTTTCCGACGTGCGATTCGAGATTATAACCTACAATCGAGTGATGTCGTTTCCGAACGTTCATAAACATTAAAATTTGTGATCACCGATACACATTTGTGCGAATCGACACAAATTAACAAGGTTCACTGACATTTCGTTCTGAATAGCTTTCCGATGTGCGAATCGAGATAATACATTACAATCGAGTGATGTCGTTTCCGAACGTTCATAAACGTGAAAATTGGAGATCACCGATACACTTTTGTGTGAATCGATACATTTTATCAACATTCACTGACATTTCGAACAGAACCACTTTCCGACGTGCGATTCGAGATTATAACCTACAATCGAGTGATGTCGTTTCCGAACGTTCATAGACATGAAAATTTGTGATCACCGATACACTTTTGTGCGATTCGATACAATTTAACAAGGTTCACTGACATTTCGTTCTGAATAGCTTTCCGATGTGCGAATCGAGATAATACATTACAATCGAGTGATGCCGTTTCCGAACGTTCATAAACGTGAAAATTGGAGATCACCGATACACTTTTGTGTGAATCGATACATTTTATCAACATTCACTGACATTTCGAACAGAACAGCTTTCCGACGTGCGATTCGAGATTATAACCTACAATCGAGTGATGTCGTTTCCGAACGTTCATAAACATTAAAATTTGTGATCACCGATACACTTTTGTGTGAATCGATAGAAATTAACAAGATTCACTGACATTTCGTTCTCAATCGCTTTCCGATGTGCTGATCGAGATCATAACTTACAATCGAGTGATGTCGTTTCCGAACGTTCATGAACATGAAAATTGGTGATCACCGATACACTTTTGTGTGAATCGATTCAATTAAACAACATTCACTGACATTTCGAACAGAACAGCTTTCCGACGTGCGATTCGAGATCATAACCTACAATCGAGTGATGTCGTTTCCGAACGTTCATAAACATGAAAATTTGTGATCACCAATACACTTTTGTGCGAATCGATGGAAATTAACAAGGTTCACGGACATTTCGTTCTGAATAGCTTTCCGATGTGCGAATCGAGATAATACATTACAATCGAGTGATGTCGTTTCCGAACGTTCATAAACATGAAAATTTGTGATCACCCATACACTTTTGTGTGAATCGATACAATTTATCAACATTCACTGACATTTCGAACAGAACAGCTTTCCGACGTGCGATTCGAGATTATAACCTACAATCGAGTGATGTCGTTTCCGA
Organism: Venturia canescens; assembly: GCF_019457755.1. Lineage (NCBI taxonomy): Eukaryota > Metazoa > Arthropoda > Insecta > Hymenoptera > Ichneumonidae > Venturia > Venturia canescens. The sequence continues at coordinate 701,662 of NC_057429.1, read as the reverse complement.
ACGTTCATAGACATGAAAATTTGTGATCACCGATACACTTTTGTGCGATTCGATACAAATTAACAAGGTTCACTGACATTTCGTTCTGAATAGCTTTCCGATGTGCGAATCGAGATAATACATTACAATCGAGTGATGTCGTTTCCGAACGTTCATAAACGTGAAAATTGGAGATCACCGATACACTTTTGTGTGAATCGGTACATTTTATCAACATTCACTGACATTTCGAACAGAACCACTTTCCGACGTGCGTTTCGAGGTTATAACCTACAATCGAGTGATGTCGTTTCCGAACGTTCATAGACATGAAAATTTGTGATCACCGATACACTTTTGTGCGATTCGATACAAATTAACAAGGTTCACTGACATTTCGTTCTGAATAGCTTTCCGATGTGCGAATCGAGATAATACATTACAATCGAGTGATGTCGTTTCCGAACGTTCATAAACGTGAAAATTGGAGATCACCGATACACTTTTGTGTGAATCGATACAGTTTAACGACATTCACTGACATTTCGAACAGAACAGCTTTCCGACGTGCGATTCGAGATTATAACCTACAATCGAGTGATGTCGTTTCCGAACGTTCATAAACATTAAAATTTGTGATCACCGATACACTTTTGTGCGAATCGATACAAATTAACAAGGTTCACTGACATTTCGTTCTGAATAGCTTTCCGATGTGCGAATCGAGATAATACATTACAATCGAGTGATGTCGTTTCCGAACGTTCATAAACATGAAAATTTGTGATCACCAATACACTTTTGTGCGAATCGATGGAAATTAACAGGATTCACTGACATTTCGTTCTGAATCGCTTTCCGATGTGCGAATCGAGATAATACATTACAATCGAGTGATGTCGTTTCCGAACGTTCATAAACATTAAAATTTGTGATCACCGATACACTTTTGTGCGAATCGATACAAATTAACAAGGTTCACTGACATTTCGTTCTGAATAGCTTTCCGATGTGCGAATCGAGATAATACATTACAATCGAGTGATGTCGTTTCCGAACGTTCATAAACGTGAAAATTGGAGATCACCAATACACTTTTGTGTGAATCGATACATTTTATCAACATTCACTGACATTTCGAACAGAACAGCTTTCCGACGTGCGATTCGAGATTATAACCTACAATCGAGTGATGTCGTTTCCGAACGTTCATAAACATTAAAATTTGTGATCACCGATACACTTTTGTGCGAATCGACACAAATTAACAAGGTTCACTGACATTTCGTTCTGAATAGCTTTCCGATGTGCGAATCGAGATAATACATTACAATCGAGTGATGTCGTTTCCGAACGTTCATAAACGTGAAAATTGGAGATCACCGATACACTTTTGTGTGAATCGATACAGTTTAACAACATTCACTGACATTTCGAACAGAACAGCTTTCCGACGTGCGATTCGAGATTATAACCTACAATCGAGTGATGTCGTTTCCGAACGTTCATAAACATTAAAATTTGTGATCACCGATACACTTTTGTGCGAATCGATACAAATTAACAAGGTTCACTGACATTTCGTTCTGAATAGCTTTCCGATGTGCGAATCGAGATAATACATTACAATCGAGTGATGCCGTTTCCGAACGTTCATAAACGTGAAAATTGGAGATCACCGATACACTTTTGTGTGAATCGATACATTTTATCAACATTCACTGACATTTCGAACAGAACAGCTTTCCGACGTGCGATTCGAGATTATAACCTACAATCGAGTGATGTCGTTTCCGAACGTTCATAAACATTAAAATTTGTGATCACCGATACACTTTTGTGCGAATCGACACAAATTAACAAGGTTCACTGACATTTCGTTCTGAATAGCTTTCCGATGTGCGAATCGAGATAATACATTACAATCGAGTGATGTCGTTTCCGAACGTTCATAAACGTGAAAATTGGAGATCACCGATACACTTTTGTGTGAATCGATACAGTTTAACAACATTCACTGACATTTCGAAAAGAGCAGCTTTTCGATGTGCGATTCCATATCATAACTTACAATCGAGTGATGTCGTTTCCGACCGTTCATAAACGTGAAAATTGGAGATCACCGATACACTTTTGTGTGAATCGATTCAATTAAAAAACATTCACTGACATTTCGAACAGAACAGCTTTCCGACGTGCGATTCGAGATCATAAACTACAATCGAGTGATGTCGTTTCCGAACGTTCATAAACATGAAAATTTGTGATCACCAATACACTTTTGTGCGAATCGATGGAAATTAACAAGGTTCACGGACATTTCGTTCTGAATAGCTTTCCGATGTGCGAATCGAGATAATACATTACAATCGAGTGATGTCGTTTCCGAACGTTCATAAACATGAAAATTTGTGATCACCCATACACTCTTGTGTGAATCGATACAATTTATCAACATTCACTGACATTTCGAACAGAACAGCTTTCCGACGTGCGATTCGAGATCATAACCTACAATCGAGTGATGTCGTTTCCGAACGTTCATAGACATGAAAATTTGTGATCACCGATACACTTTTGTGCGATTCGATACAAATTAACAAGGTTCACTGACATTTCGTTCTGAATAGCTTTCCGATGTGCGAATCGAGATAATACATTACAATCGAGTGATGCCGTTTCCGAACGTTCATAAACGTGAAAATTGGAGATCACGGATACACTTTTGTGTGAATCGATACATTTTATCAACATTCACTGACATTTCGAACAGAACAGCTTTCCGACGTGCGATTCGAGATTATAACCTACAATCGAGTGATGTTGTTTCCGAACGTTCATAAACATTAAAATTTGTGATCACCGATACACTTTTGTGCGAATCGACACAAATTAACAAGGTTCACTGACATTTCGTTCTGAATAGCTTTCCGATGTGCGAATCGAGATAATACATTACAATCGAGTGATGCCGTTTCCGAACGTTCATAAACGTGAAAATTGGAGATCACCGATACACTTTTGTGTGAATCGATACATTTTATCAACATTCACTGACATTTCGAACAGAACCACTTTCCGACGTGCGATTCGAGATTATAACCTACAATCGAGTGATGTCGTTTCCGAACGTTCATAAACATTAAAATTTGTGATCACCGATACACATTTGTGCGAATCGACACAAATTAACAAGGTTCACTGACATTTCGTTCTGAATAGCTTTCCGATGTGCGAATCGAGATAATACATTACAATCGAGTGATGTCGTTTCCGAACGTTCATAAACGTGAAAATTGGAGATCACCGATACACTTTTGTGTGAATCGATACATTTTATCAACATTCACTGACATTTCGAACAGAACCACTTTCCGACGTGCGATTCGAGATTATAACCTACAATCGAGTGATGTCGTTTCCGAACGTTCATAAACATTAAAATTTGTGATCACCGATACACTTTTGTGCGAATCGACACAAATTAACAAGGTTCACTGACATTTCGTTCTGAATAGCTTTCCGATGTGCGAATCGAGATAATACATTACAATCGAGTGATGTCGTTTCCGAACGTTCATAAACGTGAAAATTGGAGATCACCGATACACTTTTGTGTGAATCGATACAGTTTAACGACATTCACTGACATTTCGAACAGAACAGCTTTCCGACGTGCGATTCGAGATTATAACCTACAATCGAGTGATGTCGTTTCCGAACGTTCATAAACATTAAAATTTGTGATCACCGATACACTTTTGTGCGAATCGATACAAATTAACAAGGTTCACTGACATTTCGTTCTGAATAGCTTTCCGATGTGCGAATCGAGATAATACATTACAATCGAGTGATGTCGTTTCCGAACGTTCATAAACGTGAAAATTGGAGATCACCAATACACTTTTGTGTGAATCGATACATTTTATCAACATTCACTGACATTTCGAACAGAACAGCTTTCCGACGTGCGATTCGAGATTATAACCTACAATCGAGTGATGTCGTTTCCGAACGTTCATAAACATTAAAATTTGTGATCACCGATACACTTTTGTGCGAATCGATACAAATTAACAAGGTTCACTGACATTTCGTTCTGAATAGCTTTCCGATGTGCGAATCGAGATAATACATTACAATCGAGTGATGTCGTTTCCGAACGTTCATAAACGTGAAAATTGGAGATCACCAATACACTTTTGTGTGAATCGATACATTTTATCAACATTCACTGACATTTCGAACAGAACAGCTTTCCGACGTGCGATTCGAGATTATAACCTACAATCGAGTGATGTCGTTTCCGAACGTTCATATACATTAAAATTTGTGATCACCGATACACTTTTGTGCGAATCGACACAAATTAACAAGGTTCACTGACATTTCGTTCTGAATAGCTTTCCGATGTGCGAATCGAGATAATACATTACAATCGAGTGATGTCGTTTTCGAACGTTCATAAACGTGAAAATTGGAGATCACCGATACACTTTTGTGTGAATCGATACAGTTTAACAACATTCACTGACATTTCGAACAGAACAGCTTTCCGACGTGCGATTCGAGATTATAACCTACAATCGAGTGATGTCGTTTCCGAACGTTCATAAACATTAAAATTTGTGATCACCGATACACTTTTGTGCGAATCGATACAAATTAACAAGGTTCACTGACATTTCGTTCTGAATAGCTTTCCGATGTGCGAATCGAGATAATACATTACAATCGAGTGATGCCGTTTCCGAACGTTCATAAACGTGAAAATTGGAGATCACCGATACACTTTTGTGTGAATCGATACATTTTATCAACATTCACTGACATTTCGAACAGAACAGCTTTCCGACGTGCGATTCGAGATTATAACCTACAATCGAGTGATGTCGTTTCCGAACGTTCATAAACATTAAAATTTGTGATCACCGATACACTTTTGTGCGAATCGACACAAATTAACAAGGTTCACTGACATTTCGTTCTGAATAGCTTTCCGATGTGCGAATCGAGATAATACATTACAATCGAGTGATGTCGTTTCCGAACGTTCATAAACGTGAAAATTGGAGATCACCGATACACTTTTGTGTGAATCGATACAGTTTAACAACATTCACTGACATTTCGAAAAGAGCAGCTTTTCGATGTGCGATTCCATATCATAACTTACAATCGAGTGATGTCGTTTCCGACCGTTCATAAACGTGAAAATTGGAGATCACCGATACACTTTTGTGTGAATCGATTCAATTAAACAACATTCACTGACATTTCGAACAGAACAGCTTTCCGACGTGCGATTCGAGATCATAAACTACAATCGAGTGATGTCGTTTCCGAACGTTCATAAACATGAAAATTTGTGATCACCAATACACTTTTGTGCGAATCGATGGAAATTAACAAGGTTCACGGACATTTCGTTCTGAATAGCTTTCCGATGTGCGAATCGAGATAATACATTACAATCGAGTGATGTCGTTTCCGAACGTTCATAAACATGAAAATTTGTGATCACCCATACACTTTTGTGTGAATCGATACAATTTATCAACATTCACTGACATTTCGAACAGAACAGCTTTCCGACGTGCGATTCGAGATCATAACCTACAATCGAGTGATGTCGTTTCCGAACGTTCATAGACATGAAAATTTGTGATCACCGATACACTTTTGTGCGATTCGATACAAATTAACAAGGTTCACTGACATTTCGTTCTGAATAGCTTTCCGATGTGCGAATCGAGATAATACATTACAATCGAGTGATGCCGTTTCCGAACGTTCATAAACGTGAAAATTGGAGATCACGGATACACTTTTGTGTGAATCGATACATTTTATCAACATTCACTGACATTTCGAACAGAACAGCTTTCCGACGTGCGATTCGAGATTATAACCTACAATCGAGTGATGTTGTTTCCGAACGTTCATAAACATTAAAATTTGTGATCACCGATACACTTTTGTGCGAATCGACACAAATTAACAAGGTTCACTGACATTTCGTTCTGAATAGCTTTCCGATGTGCGAATCGAGATAATACATTACAATCGAGTGATGTCGTTTCCGAACGTTCATAAACGTGAAAATTGGAGATCACCGATACCCTTTTGTGTGAATCGATACATTTTATCAACATTCACTGACATTTCGAACAGAACAGCTTTCCGACGTGCGATTCGAGATTATAACCTACAATCGAGTGATGTCGTTTCCGAACGTTCATAAACATGAAAATTTGTGATCACCGATACACTTTTGTGCAAATCGATACAAATTAACAAGGTTCACTGACATTTCGTTCTGAATAGCTTTCCGATGTGCGAATCGAGATAATACATTACAATCGAGTGATGCCGTTTCCGAACGTTCATAAACGTGAAAATTGGAGATCACCGATACACTTTTGTGTGAATCGATACAGTTTAACGACATTCACTGACATTTCGAACAGAACAGCTTTCCGACGTGCGATTCGAGATTATAACCTACAATCGAGTGATGTCGTTTCCGAACGTTCATAAACATTAAAATTTGTGATCACCGATACACTTTTGTGCGAATCGATACAAATTAACAAGGTTCACTGACATTTCGTTCTGAATAGCTTTCCGATGTGCGAATCGAGATAATACATTACAATCGAGTGATGTCGTTTCCGAACGTTCATAAACATGAAAATTTGTGATCACCAATACACTTTTGTGCGAATCGATGGAAATTAACAGGATTCACTGACATTTCGTTCTGAATCGCTTTCCGATGTGCGAATCGAGATAATACATTACAATCGAGTGATGTCGTTTCCGAACGTTCATAAACATTAAAATTTGTGATCACCGATACACTTTTGTGCGAATCGATACAAATTAACAAGGTTCACTGACATTTCGTTCTGAATAGCTTTCCGATGTGCGAATCGAGATAATACATTACAATCGAGTGATGTCGTTTCCGAACGTTCATAAACGTGAAAATTGGAGATCACCAATACACTTTTGTGTGAATCGATACATTTTATCAACATTCACTGACATTTCGAACAGAACAGCTTTCCGACGTGCGATTCGAGATTATAACCTACAATCGAGTGATGTCGTTTCCGAACGTTCATAAACATTAAAATTTGTGATCACCGATACACTTTTGTGCGAATCGACACAAATTAACAAGGTTCACTGACATTTCGTTCTGAATAGCTTTCCGATGTGCGAATCGAGATAATACATTACAATCGAGTGATGTCGTTTCCGAACGTTCATAAACGTGAAAATTGGAGATCACCGATACACTTTTGTGTGAATCGATACAGTTTAACAACATTCACTGACATTTCGAACAGAACAGCTTTCCGACGTGCGATTCGAGATTATAACCTACAATCGAGTGATGTCGTTTCCGAACGTTCATAAACATTAAAATTTGTGATCACCGATACACTTTTGTGCGAATCGACACAAATTAACAAGGTTCACTGACATTTCGTTCTGAATAGCTTTCCGATGTGCGAATCGAGATAATACATTACAATCGAGTGATGTCGTTTCCGAACGTTCATAAACGTGAAAATTGGAGATCACCGATACACTTTTGTGTGAATCGATACAGTTTAACAACATTCACTGACATTTCGAAAAGAGCAGCTTTTCGATGTGCGATTCCATATCATAACTTACAATCGAGTGATGTCGTTTCCGACCGTTCATAAACGTGAAAATTGGAGATCACCGATACACTTTTGTGTGAATCGATTCAATTAAACAACATTCACTGACATTTCGAACAGAACAGCTTTCCGACGTGCGATTCGAGATCATAAACTACAATCGAGTGATGTCGTTTCCGAACGTTCATAAACATGAAAATTTGTGATCACCAATACACTTTTGTGCGAATCGATGGAAATTAACAAGGTTCACGGACATTTCGTTCTGAATAGCTTTCCGATGTGCGAATCGAGATAATACATTACAATCGAGTGATGTCGTTTCCGAACGTTCATAAACATGAAAATTTGTGATCACCCATACACTTTTGTGTGAATCGATACAATTTATCAACATTCACTGACATTTCGAACAGAACAGCTTTCCGACGTGCGATTCGAGATCATAACCTACAATCGAGTGATGTCGTTTCCGAACGTTCATAGACATGAAAATTTGTGATCACCGATACACTTTTGTGCGATTCGATACAAATTAACAAGGTTCACTGACATTTCGTTCTGAATAGCTTTCCGATGTGCGAATCGAGATAATACATTACAATCGAGTGATGCCGTTTCCGAACGTTCATAAACGTGAAAATTGGAGATCACGGATACACTTTTGTGTGAATCGATACATTTTATCAACATTCACTGACATTTCGAACAGAACAGCTTTCCGACGTGCGATTCGAGATTATAACCTACAATCGAGTGATGTTGTTTCCGAACGTTCATAAACATTAAAATTTGTGATCACCGATACACTTTTGTGCGAATCGACACAAATTAACAAGGTTCACTGACATTTCGTTCTGAATAGCTTTCCGATGTGCGAATCGAGATAATACATTACAATCGAGTGATGTCGTTTCCGAACGTTCATAAACGTGAAAATTGTAGATCACCGATACACTTTTGTGTGAATCGATACATTTTATCAACATTCACTGACATTTCGAACAGAACAGCTTTCCGACGTGCGATTCGAGATTATAACCTACAATCGAGTGATGTCGTTTCCGAACGTTCATAAACATGAAAATTTGTGATCACCGATACACTTTTGTGCAAATCGATACAAATTAACAAGGTTCACTGACATTTCGTTCTGAATAGCTTTCCGATGTGCGAATCGAGATAATACATTACAATCGAGTGATGCCGTTTCCGAACGTTCATAAACGTGAAAATTGGAGATCACCGATACACTTTTGTGTGAATCGATACATTTTATCAACATTCACTGACATTTCGAACAGAACCACTTTCCGACGTGCGATTCGAGATTATAACCTACAATCGAGTGATGTCGTTTCCGAACGTTCATAGACATGAAAATTTGTGATCACCGATACACTTTTGTGCGATTCGATACAAATTAACAAGGTTCACTGACATTTCGTTCTGAATAGCTTTCCGATGTGCGAATCGAGATAATACATTACAATCGAGTGATGTCGTTTCCGAACGTTCATAAACGTGAAAATTGGAGATCACCGATACACTTTTGTGTGAATCGATACATTTTATCAACATTCACTGACATTTCGAACAGAACCACTTTCCGACGTGCGATTCGAGATTATAACCTACAATCGAGTGATGTCGTTTCCGAACGTTCATAGACATGAAAATTTGTGATCACCGATACACTTTTGTGCGATTCGATACAAATTAACAAGGTTCACTGACATTTCGTTCTGAATAGCTTTCCGATGTGCGAATCGAGATAATACATTACAATCGAGTGATGCCGTTTCCGAACGTTCATAAACGTGAAAATTGGAGATCACCGATACACTTTTGTGTGAATCGATACATTTTATCAACATTCACTGACATTTCGAACAGAACAGCTTTCCGACGTGCGATTCGAGATTATAACCTACAATCGAGTGATGTCGTTTCCGAACGTTCATAAACATTAAAATTTGTGATCACCGATACGCATTTGTGCGAATCGACACAAATTAACAAGGTTCACTGACATTTCGTTCTGAATAGCTTTCCGATGTGCGAATCGAGATAATACATTACAATCGAGTGATGTCGTTTCCGAACGTTCATAAACGTGAAAATTGGAGATCACCGATACACTTTTGTGTGAATCGATACATTTTATCAACATTCACTGACATTTCGAACAGAACCACTTTCCGACGTGCGATTCGAGATTATAACCTACAATCGAGTGATGTCGTTTCCGAACGTTCATAGACATGAAAATTTGTGATCACCGATACACTTTTGTGCGATTCGATACAATTTAACAAGGTTCACTGACATTTCGTTCTGAATAGCTTTCCGATGTGCGAATCGAGATAATACATTACAATCGAGTGATGCCGTTTCCGAACGTTCATAAACGTGAAAATTGGAGATCACCGATACACTTTTGTGTGAATCGATACATTTTATCAACATTCACTGACATTTCGAACAGAACAGCTTTCCGACGTGCGATTCGAGTTTATAACCTACAATCGAGTGATGTCGTTTCCGAACGTTCATAAACATTAAAATTTGTGATCACCGATACACTTTTGTGCGAATCGACACAAATTAACAAGGTTCACTGACATTTCGTTCTGAATAGCTTTCCGATGTGCGAATCGAGATAATACATTACAATCGAGTGATGTCGTTTCCGAACGTTCATAAACGTGAAAATTGGAGATCACCGATACACTTTTGTGTGAATCGATACATTTTATCAACATTCACTGACATTTCGAACAGAACAGCTTTCCGACGTGCGATTCGAGATTATAACCTACAATCGAGTGATGTCGTTTCCGAACGTTCATAAACATGAAAATTTGTGATCACCCATACACTTTAGTGCGAATCGATACAAATTAACAACGTTCACTGTCATTTCGTTCTGAATCGCTTTCCGACGTGTAATGATCTCGAATCGCACGTCGGAAAGCGATGCTAGTCGAAATGTCAGTGAATGTTGTTAAATTGTATCGATTCACACAAAAGTGTATCGGTGATCACCGTTCTTAATGTTTATGAACGTTCGGAAACGACATCACTCAATTCTAAGGTATGATCTCGAATCGCACGTTGGAAAGCTGTTCTGTTCGAAATGTCAGTGAATGTTGTTAAATTGTATCGATTTACACAAAAGTGTATCGGTGATCACCAATTTTCATGTTCATGAACGTTCGGAAACGACATCACTCGATTGTAAGGTATGATCTCGAATCGCTCGTCGGAAGGCTGTTCTGTTCGAAATGTCAGTGAATGTTGTTAAATTGTATCGATTCACACAAAAGTGTATCGGTGATCACCAATTTTCACGTTTATGAACGTTCGGAAACGACACCACTCGATTGTAAGGTGTGATCTCGAATAGCACGTAGGAATCTGATTTTGTTCGAAATGTCAGTGAATCTTCTTGATTTGTTGCGATTCTCACAAAAATCTATCGGTGATCACCGTTCTTCATGTTTATGAACGTTCGGAAACGACAACACTCGATTGTAAGCTGTGATCGCGATTCGCACATCGGAAAGCGATTCAGAACGAAATGTCAGTGAATCTGGTTAATTTGTGTCGATTCACACAAAAGTGTATAGGTGATCACCAATTTTCATGTTCATGAACGTTCGGAAACGACATCACTCGATTGTAAGGTATGATCTCGAATCGCACGTCGGAAAGCTGTTCTGTTCGAAATGTCAGTGAATGTTGTTAAATTGTGTCGATTCACACAAAAGTGTATCGGTGATCACCAATTTTCACGTTTATGAACGTTCGGAAATGACATCACTCGATTGTAAGTTATGATCTCGGATCGCACGTCGGAAAGCTGTTCTGTTCGAAACATCAGTGAATGTTGTTAAATTGTATAGATTCACCCAAAAGTGTATCGGTGATCACCAATTTGCACGTTTATGAACGTTCTGAAACGACATCACTCGATTGTAATTTATGATCTCGAATCGAAATGTCATTGAATATTGTTAATTTGTCATGAATTGAACAAAAATTTTGTTGGTGATCACCAACTTCATGTTTATGAACGTTCGGAAACGTTTTCATCGCTCGATTGCCAGTTCAGATCTCAAATAGCCCTTCGGATTGCAATACTAAATGTCTGTAAAATTGCTGATATGTGACGTTTATCGGTGACCGTTTCCAATCTTTCATAAACATGAAATTAGGTAATCAGCGATAATCTTTTCTGTTAATCGTTACAAATCAACAATTTTTTCCGACATTTCTATCAGAATCGCAATCGGAGATGCGATTCGAGACCGGAACTGACAATCGAACGATGTCGTTTCTGAACGTTCACAAATATGAAAATTGGTGATCACAAATAAACTTTTGTGAGAATCGCTACAAATTATCAAGATTCACTGACAATTCGAACAGAATCGGTTTCCGACGTGCGATTCGAGATCATAACTTACAATCGAGTGATGTCGTCTCCGAAAGTTCGTATACATGAAAAACGGTGATCACGATAAACTTTTTGTTCAAGTCATCACAAATTAACAAGATTCTATGACATTTCGAACAGAATCGCTTTCTGACGTGCGATTTGAGATCATAACTTACAATCGAGTTATGTCGTTTCCGAACGTGCATAAACATGAAAATTGGTGAACACGGATTGACTTTTGTGTGAATCGATAGAAATTAACAAGATTCACTGACATTTCGTTCTCAATCGCTTTCCGATGTGCTGATCGAGATCATAACTTACAATCGAGTGATGTCGTTTCCGAACGTTCATGAACATGAAAATTGGTGATCACCGATACACTTTTGTGTGAATCGATTCAATTAAACAACATTCACTGACATTTCGAACAGAACAGCTTTCCGACGTGCGATTCGAGATCATAACCTACAATCGAGTGATGTCGTTTCCGAACGTTCATAAACATGAAAATTTGTGATCACCAATACACTTTTGTGCGAATCGATGGAAATTAACAAGGTTCACGGACATTTCGTTCTGAATAGCTTTCCGATGTGCGAATCGAGATAATACATTACAATCGAGTGATGTCGTTTCCGAACGTTCATAAACATGAAAATTTGTGATCACCCATACACTTTTGTGTAAATCGATACAATTTATCAACATTCACTGACATTTCGAACAGAACAGCTTTCCGACGTGCGATTCGAGATCATAACCTACAATCGAGTGATGTCGTTTCCGAACGTTCATAGACATGAAAATTTGTGATCACCGATACACTTTTGTGCGATTCGATACAAATTAACAAGGTTCACTGACATTTCGTTCTGAATAGCTTTCCGATGTGCGAATCGAGATAATACATTACAATCGAGTGATGTCGTTTCCGAACGTTCATAAACGTGAAAATTGGAGATCACCGATACACTTTTGTGTGAATCGATACAGTTTAACAACATTCACGGACATTTCGAAAAGAGCAGCTTTTCGATGTGCGATTCGATATCATAACTTACAATCGAGTGATGTCGTTTCCGACCGTTCATAAACGTGAAAATTGGAGATCACCGATACACTTTTGTGTGAATCGATTCAATTTAACAACATTCACTGACATTTCGAACAGAACAGCTTTCCGACGTGCGATTCGAGATCATAACCTACAATCGAGTGATGTCGTTTCCGAACGTTCATAAACATGAAAATTTGTGATCACCAATACACTTTTGTGCGAATCGATGGAAATTAACAGGATTCACTGACATTTCGTTCTGAATCGCTTTCCGATGTGCGAATCGAGATAATACATTACAATCGAGTGATGTCGTTTCCGAACGTTCATAAACGTGAAAATTGGAGTTCACCGATACACTTTTGTGTGAATCGATACATTTTATCAACATTCACTGACATTTCGAACAGAACAGCTTTCCGACGTGCGATTCGAGATCATAACCAACAATCGAGTGATGTCGTTTCCGAACGTTCATAGACATGAAAATTTGTGATCACCGATACACTTTTGTGCGATTCGATACGAATTAACAAGGTTCACTGACATTTCGTTCTGAATAGCTTTCCGATGTGCGAATCGAGATAATACATTACAATCGAGTGATGCCGTTTCCGAACGTTCATAAACGTGAAAATTGGAGATCACCGATACACTTTTGTGTGAATCGATACATTTTATCAACATTCACTGACATTTCGAACAGAACAGCTTTCCGACGTGCGATTCGAGATTATAACCTACAATCGAGTGATGTCGTTTCCGAACGTTCATAAACATTAAAATTTGTGATCACCGATACACTTTTGTGCGAATCGACACAAATTAACAAGGTTCACTGACATTTCGTTCTGAATAGCTTTCCGATGTGCGAATCGAGATAATACATTACAATCGAGTGATGTCGTTTCCGAACGTTCATAAACGTGAAAATTGGAGATCACCGATACACTTTTGTGTGAATCGATACATTTTATCAACATTCACTGACATTTCGAACAGAACAGCTTTCCGACGTGCGATTCGAGATTATAACCTACAATCGAGTGATGTCGTTTCCGAACGTTCATAAACATTAAAATTTGTGATCACCGATACACTTTTGTGCGAATCGATACAAATTAACAAGGTTCACTGACATTTCGTTCTGAATAGCTTTCCGATGTGCGAATCGAGATAATACATTACAATCGAGTGATGTCGTTTCCGAACGTTCATAAACGTGAAAATTGGAGATCACCGATACACTTTTGTTAGAATCGATACATTTTATCAACATTCACTGACATTTCGAACAGAACAGCTTTCCGACGTGCGATTCGAGATTATAACCTACAATCGAGTGATGTCGTTTCCGAACGTTCATAAACATGAAAATTTGTGATCACCGATACACTTTAGTGCGAATCGATACAAATTAACAACGTTCACTGTCATTTCGTTCTGAATCGCTTTCCGACGTGTAATGATCTCGAATCGCACGTCGGAAAGCGATGCTAGTCGAAATGTCAGTGAATGTTGTTAAATTGTATCGATTCACACAAAAGTGTATCGGTGATCACCGTTCTTAATGTTTATGAACGTTCGGAAACGACATCACTCAATTCTAAGGTCTCGAATCGCACGTTGGAAAGCTGTTCTGTTCGAAATGTCAGTGAATCTTGTTAATTTTTATCGATTTACACGAAAGTGTATCGGTGATCACCAATTTTCATGTTCAGGAACGTTCGGAAACGACATCACTCGATCGTAAGGTATGATCTCGAATCGCACGTCGGAAAGCTGTTCTGTTCGAAATTTCAGTGAATTTAGTTAAATTGTATCGATTCACACAAAAGTGTACCGGTGATCACCAATTTTCATGTTCATGAACGTTCGGAAACGACATCATTCGATTGTAAGGTATGATCTCGAATCGCACGTGGGAATCTGATTTTGTTCGAAATGTCAGTGAATCTTCTTGATTTGTTGCGATTCTCACAAAAATCTATCGGCGATCACCGTTCTTCATGTTTATGAACGTTCGGAAACAAAAACACTCGATTGTAAGCTGTGATCGCGATTCGCACATCGGAAAGCGATTCAGAACGAAATGTCAGTGAATCTGGTTAATTTGTGTCGATTCACACAAAAGTGTATCGGTGATGACCAATTTTCATGTTCATGAACGTTCGGAAACGACATCACTCGATTGTAAGGTATGATCTCGAATCGCACGTCGGAAAGCTGTTCTGTTCGAAATGTCAGTGAATGTTGTTAAATTGTATCGATTCACACAAAAGTGTATCGGTGATCACCAATTTTCACGTTTATGAACGTTCGGAAACGACACCACTCGATTGTAAGGTGTGATCTCGAATCGCACGTAGGAATCTGATTTTGTTCGAAATGTCAGTGAATCTTCTTGATTTGTTGCGATTCTCACAAAAATCTATCGGTGATCACCGTTCTTCATGTTTATGAACGTTCGGAAACGACAACACTCGATTGTAAGCTGTGATCGCGATTCGCACATCGGAAAGCGATTCAGAACGAAATGTCAGTGAATCTGGTTAATTTGTGTCGATTGACACAAAAGTGTATAGGTGATCACCAATTTGCATGTTCATGAACGTTCGGAAACGACATCACTCGATTGTAAGGTATGATCTCGAATCGCACGTCGGAAAGCTGTTCTGTTCGAAATGTCAGTGAATGTTGTTAAATTGTGTCGATTCACACAAAAGTGTATCGGTGATGACCAATTTTCACGTTTATGAACGTTCGGAAATGACATCACTCGATTGTAAGTTATGATCTCGGATCGCACGTCGGAAAGCTGTTCTGTTCGAAATGTCAGTGAATGTTGTTAAATTGTATAGATTCACACAAAAGTGTATCGGTGATCACCAATTTGCACGTTTATGAACGTTCGTAAACGACATCACTCGATTGTAATTTATGATCTCGAATCGAAATGTCATTGAATATTGTTAATTTGTCATGAATTGAACAAAAATTTTGTTGGTGATCACCAACTTCATGTTTATGAACGTTCGGAAACGTTTTCATCGCTCGATTGCCAGTTCAGATCTCAAATAGCCCTTCGGATTGCAATACTAAATGTCTGTAAAATTGTTGATATGTGACGTTTATCGGTGACCGTTTCCAATCTTTCATAAACATGAAAATAGGTAATCAGCGATAATCTTTTCTGTTAATCGTTACAAATCAACAATTTTTTCCGACATTTCTATCAGAATCGCAATCCGAGATGCGATTCGAGACCGGAACTGACAATCGAACGATGTCGTTTCTGAACGTTCACAAATATGAAAATTGGTGATCACAAATAAACTTTTGTGAGAATCGCTACAAATTATCAAGATTCACTGACAATTCGAACAGAATCGGTTTCCGACGTGCGATTCGAGATCATAACTTACAATCGAGTGATGTCGTCTCCGAAAGTTCGTATACATGAAAAACGGTGATCACGATAAACTTTTTGTTCAAGTCATCACAAATTAACAAGATTCTATGACATTTCGAACAGAATCGCTTTCTGACGTGCGATTTGAGATCATAACTTACAATCGAGTTATGTCGTTTCCGAACGTGCATAAACATGAAAATTGGTGAACACGGATTGACTTTTGTGTGAATCGATAGAAATTAACAAGATTCACTGACATTTCGTTCTCAATCGCTTTCCGATGTGCTGATCGAGATCATAACTTACAATCGAGTGATGTCGTTTCCGAACGTTCATGAACATGAAAATTGGTGATCACCGATACACTTTTGTGTGAATCGATTCAATTAAACAACATTCACTGACATTTCGAACAGAACAGCTTTCCGACGTGCGATTCGAGATCATAACCTACAATCGAGTGATGTCGTTTCCGAACGTTCATAAACATGAAAATTTGTGATCACCAATACACTTTTGTGCGAATCGATGGAAATTAACAAGGTTCACGGACATTTCGTTCTGAATAGCTTTCCGATGTGCGAATCGAGATAATACATTACAATAAAGTGATGTCGTTTCCGAACGTTCATAAACATGAAAATTTGTGATCACCCATACACTTTTGTGTGAATCGATACAATTTATCAACATTCACTGACATTTCGAACAGAACAGCTTTCCGACGTGCGATTCGAGATCATAACCTACAATCGAGTGATGTCGTTTCCGAACGTCCATAGACATGAAAATTTGTGATCACCGATACACTTTTGTGGGATTCGATACGAATTAACAAGGTTCACTGACATTTCGTTCTGAATAGCTTTCCGATGTGCGAATCGAGATAATACATTACAATCGAGTGATGTCGTTTCCGAACGTTCATAAACGTGAAAATTGGAGATCACCGATACACTTTTGTGTGAATCGATACATTTTATCAACATTCACTGACATTTCGAACAGAACCACTTTCCGACGTGCGATTCGAGATTATAACCTACAATCGAGTGATGTCGTTTCCGAACGTTCATAGACATGAAAATTTGTGATCACCGATACACTTTTGTGCGATTCGATACAAATTAACAAGGTTCACTGACATTTCGTTCTGAATAGCTTTCCGATGTGCGAATCGAGATAATACATTACAATCGAGTGATGCCGTTTCCGAACGTTCATAAACGTGAAAATTGGAGATCACCGATACACTTTTGTGTGAATCGATACATTTTATCAACATTCACTGACATTTCGAACAGAACAGCTTTCCGACGTGCGATTCGAGATTATAACCTACAATCGAGTGATGTCGTTTCCGAACGTTCATAAACATTAAAATTTGTGATCACCGATACACATTTGTGCGAATCGACACAAATTAACAAGGTTCACTGACATTTCGTTCTGAATAGCTTTCCGATGTGCGAATCGAGATAATACATTACAATCGAGTGATGTCGTTTCCGAACGTTCATAAACGTGAAAATTGGAGATCACCGATACACTTTTGTGTGAATCGATACATTTTATCAACATTCACTGACATTTCGAACAGAACCACTTTCCGACGTGCGATTCGAGATTATAACCTACAATCGAGTGATGTCGTTTCCGAACGTTCATAGACATGAAAATTTGTGATCACCGATACACTTTTGTGCGATTCGATACAATTTAACAAGGTTCACTGACATTTCGTTCTGAATAGCTTTCCGATGTGCGAATCGAGATAATACATTACAATCGAGTGATGTCGTTTCCGAACGTTCATAAACGTGAAAATTGGAGATCACCGATACACTTTTGTGTGAATCGATACATTTTATCAACATTCACTGACATTTCGAACAGAACAGCTTTCCGACGTGCGATTCGAGATTATAACCTACAATCGAGTGATGTCGTTTCCGAACGTTCATAAACATTAAAATTTGTGATCACCGATACACTTTTGTGCGAATCGATACAAATTAACAAGGTTCACTGACATTTCGTTCTGAATAGCTTTCCGATGTGCGAATCGAGATAATACATTACAATCGAGTGATGCCGTTTCCGAACGTTCATAAACGTGAAAATTGGAGATCACCGATACACTTTTGTGTGAATCGATACATTTTATCAACATTCACTGACATTTCGAACAGAACAGCTTTCCGACGTGCGATTCGAGATTATAACCTACAATCGAGTGATGTTGTTTCCGAACGTTCATAATCATTAAAATTTGTGATCACCGATACACTTTTGTGCGAATCGACACAAATTAACAAGATTCACTGACATTTCGTTCTGAATAGCTTTCCGATGTGCGAATCGAGATAATACATTACAATCGAGTGATGTCGTTTCCGAACGTTCATAAACGTGAAAATTGGAGATCACCGATACACTTTTGTGTGAATCGATACATTTTATCAACATTCACTGACATTTCGAACAGAACAGCTTTCCGAGGTGCGATTCGAGATTATAACCTACAATCGAGTGATGTCATTTCCGAACGTTCATAAACATGAAAATTTGTGATCACCGATACACTTTTGTGCGAATCGATACAAATTAACAAGATTCACTGACATTTCGTTCTGAATAGCTTTCCGATGTGCGAATCGAGATAATACATTACAATCGAGTGATGCCGTTTCCGAACGTTCATAAACGTGAAAATTGGAGATCACCGATACACTTTTGTGTGAATCGATACATTTTATCAACATTCACTGACATTTCGAACAGAACAGCTTTCCGACGTGCGATTCGAGATTATAACCTACAATCGAGTGATGTCGTTTCCGAACGTTCATAAACATTAAAATTTGTGATCACCGATACACTTTTGTGCGAATCGACACAAATTAACAAGGTTCACTGACATTTCGTTCTGAATAGCTTTCCGATGTGCGAATCGAGATAATACATTACAATCGAGTGATGTCGTTTCCGAACGTTCATAAACGTGAAAATTGGAGATCACCGATACACTTTTGTGTGAATCGATACATTTTATCAACATACACTGACATTTCGAACAGAACCACTTTCCGACGTGCGATTCGAGATTATAACCTACAATCGAGTGATGTCGTTTCCGAACGTTCATAGATATGAAAATTTGTGATCACCGATACACTTTTGTGCGATTCGATACAAATTAACAAGGTTCACTGACATTTCGTTCTGAATAGCTTTCCGATGTGCGAATCGAGATAATACATTACAATCGAGTGATGCCGTTTCCGAACGTTCATAAACGTGGGAATTGGAGATCACCGATACACTTTTGTGTGAATCGATACATTTTATCAACATTCACTGACATTTCGAACAGAACAGCTTTCCGACGTGCGATTCGAGATTATAACCTACAATCGAGTGATGTCGTTTCCGAACGTTCATAAACATGAAAATTTGTGATCACCGATACACTTTAGTGCGAATCGATACAAATTAACAAGGTTCACTGACATTTCGTTCTGAATAGCTTTCCGATGTGCGAATCGAGATAATACATTACAATCGAGTGATGTCGTTTCCGAACGTTCATAAACGTGAAAATTGGAGATCACCGATACACTTTTGTGTGAATCGATACAGTTTAACAACATTCACTGACATTTCGAACAGAACAGCTTTCCGACGTGCGATTCGAGATTATAACCTACAATCGAGTGATGTCGTTTCCGAACGTTCATAAACATTAAAATTTGTGATCACCGATACACTTTTGTGCGAATCGATACAAATTAACAAGGTTCACTGACATTTCGTTCTGAATAGCTTTCCGATGTGCGAATCGAGATAATACATTACAATCGAGTGATGTCGTTTCCGAACGTTCATAAACGTGAAAATTGGAGATCACCGATACACTTTTGTGTGAATCGATACATTTTATCAACATTCACTGACATTTCGAACAGAACAGCTTTCCGACGTGCGATTCGAGATTATAACCTACAATCGAGTGATGTCGTTTCCGAACGTTCATAAACATTAAAATTTGTGATCACCGATACACTTTTGTGCGAATCGACACAAATTAACAAGGTTCACTGACATTTCGTTCTGAATAGCTTTCCGATGTGCGAATCGAGATAATACATTACAATCGAGTGATGTCGTTTCCGAACGTTCATAAACGTGAAAATTGGAGATCACCGATACACTTTTGTGTGAATCGATACAGTTTAACAACATTCACTGACATTTCGAACAGAACAGCTTTCCGACGTGCGATTCGAGATTATAACCTACAATCGAGTGATGTCGTTTCCGAACGTTCATAAACATTAAAATTTGTGATCACCGATACACTTTTGTGCGAATCGATACAAATTAACAAGGTTCACTGACATTTCGTTCTGAATAGCTTTCCGATGTGCGAATCGAGATAATACATTACAATCGAGTGATGTCGTTTCCGAACGTTCATAAACGTGAAAATTGGAGATCACCGATACACTTTTGTGTGAATCGATACATTTTATCAACATTCACTGACATTTCGAACAGAACAGCTTTCCGACGTGCGATTCGAGATTATAACCTACAATCGAGTGATGTCGTTTCCGAACGTTCATAAACATGAAAATTTGTGATCACCCATACACTTTAGTGCGAATCGATACAAATTAACAACGTTCACTGTCATTTCGTTCTGAATCGCTTTCCGACGTGTAATGATCTCGAATCGCACGTCGGAAAGCGATGCTAGTCGAAATGTCAGTGAATGTTGTTAAATTGTATCGATTCACACAAAAGTGTATCGGTGATCACCGTTCTTAATGTTTATGAACGTTCGGAAACGACATCACTCAATTCTAAGGTATGATCTCGAATCGCACGTTGGAAAGCTGTTCTGTTCGAAATGTCAGTGAATGTTGTTAAATTGTATCGATTTACACAAAAGTGTATCGGTGATCACCAATTTTCATGTTCATGAACGTTCGGAAACGACATCACTCGATTGTAAGGTATGATCTCGAATCGCTCGTCGGAAGGCTGTTCTGTTCGGAATGTCAGTGAATGTTGTTAAATTGTATCGATTCACACAAAAGTGTATCGGTGATCACCAATTTTCACGTTTATGAACGTTCGGAAACGACACCACTCGATTGTAAGGTGTGATCTCGAATAGCACGTAGGAATCTGATTTTGTTCGAAATGTCAGTGAATCTTCTTGATTTGTTGCGATTCTCACAAAAATCTATCGGTGATCACCGTTCTTCATGTTTATGAACGTTCGGAAACGACAACACTCGATTGTAAGCTGTGATCGCGATTCGCACATCGGAAAGCGATTCAGAACGAAATGTCAGTGAATCTGGTTAATTTGTGTCGATTCACACAAAAGTGTATAGGTGATCACCAATTTTCATGTTCATGAACGTTCGGAAACGACATCACTCGATTGTAAGGTATGATCTCGAATCGCACGTCGGAAAGCTGTTCTGTTCGAAATGTCAGTGAATGTTGTTAAATTGTGTCGATTCACACAAAAGTGTATCGGTGATCACCAATTTTCACGTTTATGAACGTTCGGAAATGACATCACTCGATTGTAAGTTATGATCTCGGATCGCACGTCGGAAAGCTGTTCTGTTCGAAACGTCAGTGAATGTTGTTAAATTGTATAGATTCACCCAAAAGTGTATCGGTGATCACCAATTTGCACGTTTATGAACGTTCTGAAACGACATCACTCGATTGTAATTTATGATCTCGAATCGAAATGTCATTGAATATTGTTAATTTGTCATGAATTGAACAAAAATTTTGTTGGTGATCACCAACTTCATGTTTATGAACGTTCGGAAACGTTTTCATCGCTCGATTGCCAGTTCAGATCTCAAATAGCCCTTCGGATTGCAATACTAAATGTCTGTAAAATTGCTGATATGTGACGTTTATCGGTGACCGTTTCCAATCTTTCATAAACATGAAATTAGGTAATCAGCGATAATCTTTTCTGTTAATCGTTACAAATCAACAATTTTTTCCGACATTTCTATCAGAATCGCAATCGGAGATGCGATTCGAGACCGGAACTGACAATCGAACGATGTCGTTTCTGAACGTTCACAAATATGAAAATTGGTGATCACAAATAAACTTTTGTGAGAATCGCTACAAATTATCAAGATTCACTGACAATTCGAACAGAATCGGTTTCCGACGTGCGATTCGAGATCATAACTTACAATCGAGTGATGTCGTCTCCGAAAGTTCGTATACATGAAAAACGGTGATCACGATAAACTTTTTGTTCAAGTCATCACAAATTAACAAGATTCTATGACATTTCGAACAGAATCGCTTTCTGACGTGCGATTTGAGATCATAACTTACAATCGAGTTATGTCGTTTCCGAACGTGCATAAACATGAAAATTGGTGAACACGGATTGACTTTTGTGTGAATCGATAGAAATTAACAAGATTCACTGACATTTCGTTCTCAATCGCTTTCCGATGTGCTGATCGAGATCATAACTTACAATCGAGTGATGTCGTTTCCGAACGTTCATGAACATGAAAATTGGTGATCACCGATACACTTTTGTGTGAATCGATTCAATTAAACAACATTCACTGACATTTCGAACAGAACAGCTTTCCGACGTGCGATTCGAGATCATAACCTACAATCGAGTGATGTCGTTTCCGAACGTTCATAAACATGAAAATTTGTGATCACCAATACACTTTTGTGCGAATCGATGGAAATTAACAAGGTTCACGGACATTTCGTTCTGAATAGCTTTCCGATGTGCGAATCGAGATAATACATTACAATCGAGTGATGTCGTTTCCGAACGTTCATAAACATGAAAATTTGTGATCACCCATACACTTTTGTGTAAATCGATACAATTTATCAACATTCACTGACATTTCGAACAGAACAGCTTTCCGACGTGCGATTCGAGATCATAACCTACAATCGAGTGATGTCGTTTCCGAACGTTCATAGACATGAAAATTTGTGATCACCGATACACTTTTGTGCGATTCGATACAAATTAACAAGGTTCACTGACATTTCGTTCTGAATAGCTTTCCGATGTGCGAATCGAGATAATACATTACAATCGAGTGATGTCGTTTCCGAACGTTCATAAACGTGAAAATTGGAGATCACCGATACACTTTTGTGTGAATCGATACAGTTTAACAACATTCACGGACATTTCGAAAAGAGCAGCTTTTCGATGTGCGATTCGATATCATAACTTACAATCGAGTGATGTCGTTTCCGACCGTTCATAAACGTGAAAATTGGAGATCACCGATACACTTTTGTGTGAATCGATTCAATTTAACAACATTCACTGACATTTCGAACAGAACAGCTTTCCGACGTGCGATTCGAGATCATAACCTACAATCGAGTGATGTCGTTTCCGAACGTTCATAAACATGAAAATTTGTGATCACCAATACACTTTTGTGCGAATCGATGGAAATTAACAGGATTCACTGACATTTCGTTCTGAATCGCTTTCCGATGTGCGAATCGAGATAATACATTACAATCGAGTGATGTCGTTTCCGAACGTTCATAAACGTGAAAATTGGAGTTCACCGATACACTTTTGTGTGAATCGATACATTTTATCAACATTCACTGACATTTCGAACAGAACAGCTTTCCGACGTGCGATTCGAGATCATAACCAACAATCGAGTGATGTCGTTTCCGAACGTTCATAGACATGAAAATTTGTGATCACCGATACACTTTTGTGCGATTCGATACGAATTAACAAGGTTCACTGACATTTCGTTCTGAATAGCTTTCCGATGTGCGAATCGAGATAATACATTACAATCGAGTGATGCCGTTTCCGAACGTTCATAAACGTGAAAATTGGAGATCACCGATACACTTTTGTGTGAATCGATACATTTTATCAACATTCACTGACATTTCGAACAGAACAGCTTTCCGACGTGCGATTCGAGATTATAACCTACAATCGAGTGATGTCGTTTCCGAACGTTCATAAACATGAAAATTTGTGATCACCGATACACTTTAGTGCGAATCGATACAAATTAACAAGGTTCACTGACATTTCGTTCTGAATAGCTTTCCGATGTGCGAATCGAGATAATACATTACAATCGAGTGATGCCGTTTCCGAACGTTCATAAACGTGAAAATTGGAGATCACCGATACACTTTTGTGTGAATCGATACATTTTATCAACATTCACTGACATTTCGAACAGAACAGCTTTCCGACGTGCGATTCGAGATTATAACCTACAATCGAGTGATGTCGTTTCCGAACGTTCATAAACATTAAAATTTGTGATCACCGATACACTTTTGTGCGAATCGACACAAATTAACAAGGTTCACTGACATTTCGTTCTGAATAGCTTTCCGATGTGCGAATCGAGATAATACATTACAATCGAGTGATGTCGTTTCCGAACGTTCATAAACGTGAAAATTGGAGATCACCCATACACTTTTGTGTGAATCGATACAATTTATCAACATTCACTGACATTTCGAACAGAACAGCTTTCCGACGTGCGATTCGAGATCATAACCTACAATCGAGTGATGTCGTTTCCGAACGTTCATAGACATGAAAATTTGTGATCACCGATACACTTTTGTGCGATTCGATACAAATTAACAAGGTTCACTGACATTTCGTTCTGAATAGCTTTCCGATGTGCGAATCGAGATAATACATTACAATCGAGTGATGCCGTTTCCGAACGTTCATAAACGTGAAAATTGGAGATCACCGATACACTTTTGTGTGAATCGATACATTTTATCAACATTCACTGACATTTCGAACAGAACAGCTTTCCGACGTGCGATTCGAGTTTATAACCTACAATCGAGTGATGTCGTTTCCGAACGTTCATAAACATTAAAATTTGTGATCACCGATACACTTTTGTGCGAATCGACACAAATTAACAAGGTTCACTGACATTTCGTTCTGAATAGCTTTCCGATGTGCGAATCGAGA
This sequence comes from Venturia canescens, assembly GCF_019457755.1. Taxonomy (NCBI): domain Eukaryota; kingdom Metazoa; phylum Arthropoda; class Insecta; order Hymenoptera; family Ichneumonidae; genus Venturia; species Venturia canescens. The sequence continues at coordinate 676,030 of NC_057429.1, read as the reverse complement.
TAATACATTACAATCGAGTGATGTCGTTTCCGAACGTTCATAAACGTGAAAATTGGAGATCACAGATACACTTTTGTGTGCATCGATACATTTTATCAACATTCACTGACATTTCGAACAGAACAGCTTTCCGACGTGCGATTCGAGATTATAACCTACAATCGAGTGATGTCGTTTCCGAACGTTCATAAACATGAAAATTTGTGATCACCAATACACTTTTGTGCGAATCGATGGAAATTAACAAGGTTCACGGACATTTCGTTCTGAATAACTTTCCGATGTGCGAATCGAGATAATACATTACAATCGAGTGATGTCGTTTCCGAACGTTCATAAACATGAAAATTTGTGATCACCCATACACTTTTGTGTGAATCGATACAATTTATCAACATTCACTGACATTTCGAACAGAACAGCTTTCCGACGTGCGATTCGAGATCATAACCTACAATCGAGTGATGTCGTTTCCGAACGTTCATAGACATGAAAATTTGTGATCACCGATACACTTTTGTGCGATTCGATACAAATTAACAAGGTTCACTGACATTTCGTTCTGAATAGCTTTCCGATGTGCGAATCGAGATAATACATTACAATCGAGTGATGCCGTTTCCGAACGTTCATAAACGTGAAAATTGGAGATCACCGATACACTTTTGTGTGAATCGATACATTTTATCAACATTCACTGACATTTCGAACAGAACAGCTTTCCGACGTGCGATTCGAGATTATAACCTACAATCGAGTGATGTCGTTTCCGAACGTTCATAAACATGAAAATTTGTGATCACCGATACACTTTTGTGCAAATCGATACAAATTAACAAGGTTCACGGACATTTCGTTCTGAATAGCTTTCCGATGTGCGAATCGAGATAATTCATTACAATCGAGTGATGTCGTTTCCGAACGTTCATAAACGTGAAAATTGGAGATCACCGATACACTTTTGTGTGAATCGATACAGTTTAACAACATTCACTGACATTTCGAAAAGAGCAGCTTTTCGATGTGCGATTCGATATCATAACTTACAATCGAGTGATGTCGTTTCCGACCGTTCATAAACGTGAAAATTGGAAATCACCGATACACTTTTGTGTGAATCGATTCAATTTAACAACATTCACTGACATTTCGAACAGAACAGCTTTCCGACGTGCGATTCGAGATCATAACCTACAATCGAGTGATGTCGTTTCCGAACGTTCATAAACATAAAAATTTGTGATCACCAATACACTTTTGTGCGAATCGATGGAAATTAACAGGATTCACTGACATTTCGTTCTGAATCGCTTTCCGATGTGCGAATCGAGATAATACATTACAATCGAGTGATGTCGTTTCCGAACGTTCATAAACGTGAAAATTGGAGTTCACCGATACACTTTTGTGTGAATCGATACATTTTATCAACATTCACTGACATTTCGAACAGAACAGCTTTCCGACGTGCGATTCGAGATCATAACCTACAATCGAGTGATGTCGTTTCCGAACGTTCATAGACATGAAAATTTGTGATCACCGATACACTTTTGTGGGATTCGATACGAATTAACAAGGTTCACTGACATTTCGTTCTGAATAGCTTTCCGATGTGCGAATCGAGATAATACATTACAATCGAGTGATGTCGTTTCCGAACGTTCATAAACGTGAAAATTGGAGATCACCGATACACTTTTGTGTGAATCGATACATTTTATCAACATTCACTGACATTTCGAACAGAACAGCTTTCCGACGTGCGATTCGAGATTATAACCTACAATCGAGTGATGTCGTTTCCGAACGTTCATAAACATTAAAATTTGTGATCACCGATACACATTTGTGCGAATCGACACAAATTAACAAGGTTCACTGACATTTCGTTCTGAATAGCTTTCCGATGTGCGAATCGAGATAATACATTACAATCGAGTGATGTCGTTTCCGAACGTTCATAAACGTGAAAATTGGAGATCACCGATACACTTTTGTGTGAATCGATACATTTTATCAACATTCACTGACATTTCGAACAGAACCACTTTCCGACGTGCGATTCGAGATTATAACCTACAATCGAGTGATGTCGTTTCCGAACGTTCATAGACATGAAAATTTGTGATCACCGATACACTTTTGTGCGATTCGATACAATTTAACAAGGTTCACTGACATTTCGTTCTGAATAGCTTTCCGATGTGCGAATCGAGATAATACATTACAATCGAGTGATGTCGTTTCCGAACGTTCATAAACGTGAAAATTGGAGATCACCGATACACTTTTGTGTGAATCGATACATTTTATCAACATTCACTGACATTTCGAACAGAACAGCTTTCCGACGTGCGATTCGAGATTATAACCTACAATCGAGTGATGTCGTTTCCGAACGTTCATAAACATTAAAATTTGTGATCACCGATACACTTTTGTGCGAATCGATACAAATTAACAAGGTTCACTGACATTTCGTTCTGAATAGCTTTCCGATGTGCGAATCGAGATAATACATTACAATCGAGTGATGCCGTTTCCGAACGTTCATAAACGTGAAAATTGGAGATCACCGATACACTTTTGTGTGAATCGATACATTTTATCAACATTCACTGACATTTCGAACAGAACAGCTTTCCGACGTGCGATTCGAGATCAAGAGACGCGGTAGCGGCTCGACGCCAAGTATTAAAAGGAAAAACTGCAGAGCAAAAGAAAAGCCAGCGCGAGCCCTGCCGCTACTCTTATATACGCGAATATGCCGGTTTTATGACGTCACAGAATTTTCAAATGGCTCTCACAAATAAACCATTTCATAAAAGAACTTGAAAATTTGTGACGATTTTTTTTCGATTTTTCTCTTTCCATTGGTCTTTGTTGCAAGTAAATCCGTCCAGTAGATCCTGAGATATGTAACGTTAGTGATTTAAAATCCATCATTTCGGGATTTTCATTTTCTTAGAGACAGAGGGGCGTAAGTTACGCTTGTTTACATTTGGACTTACGTCCTTTGCACGATTTCTTACTTTTGTCACACTCTACGTCACGCACTACGCTGAACGCGGCTACCCCCTCTCCTTCTGCGTCGCCGAGCGAGAGAGACAGAGAATGGGCGCACAGCGGAGGCAATACCAACTCTTGGTTTGCGCATAAAATATGTATATATGTATGTTCAAAGGATACTCCGGTGACTTTATTTTTTTATTGCATAAATAGCTCCGATTAGCTGCCAGCTACTCCCAAAACCGAGGATTTTCGAAAATCTCGAATTTTGAACGAGTTAATTAAACATTTATAGCAGAAGGACATTTTGACGACACTCAATATACGTGAAGTGGTCACTTTCGTAGTTCTATATAAACTAATGTACAGCTACGGAACATACCATCTCATAAACTTCATTCCGGGCCTATATAAAGTGGCGATTTCCATAACTGTACATATTCCAGATATAGTCATAAAACTAACCAACTTTTAAAACCATATAGTCACCAATACAATACATGAATGGGTCTCTTTCGTAACAGTACATAAATTTAGCAATCGCTACTGAACATACCTTCATATAAACTTTTTTTAAGATTTATATAACGAGGTATTTTTGGTAACTGTACATATTCAGGAATAATGAACAAAAATTTCGACCATCAATGTTCATATGATGTGGCACGCCCTCAAAACAACCATCAACTGAAAAACCTCTGTCAATTCGAGGACCTCTCAGTTATTCCGACTGGCTTCACGCCATGATCAAATCGCTCTGGGTTGGCACAATGTCCGGATGGGAGCATTTTAATATTCGTCAAAAGAATCATTATCGAGGAAGAATTTTTTGACGTCGCCTGACAGATAAATTTTTTTAATCAATGTGCTTTTTTATTTTTATCGGAAATCGGTCTAAAAAGTGTCAGTGTCATTTTTACGTGCTATTTAAATTAATTATTATTAAATTAATCGCGATTGCCCGAGAAATCGACTATAATTGCTACGACCGCAAATACCGTATAATGTGTTTTTATATGATTCACTGCGGTGGAGTGTAATTTCTGTCATCGAGTCATTTCGATGCCGTGAGAGCGTAGAGTCTCGCTTTTCAGACGAAAAAAAATGTCCCTGAAACCCCCGATTAACCGAAGAATACAAGGACTGCATGGTTTCTTCGAGGACCTAATTTTTTCTCGATGTCTTATACATGTTGGATCGGAGCCCGATACCTTTATTATGGATATAGAATTTATGCATTAAAAGTTAACTTTTTCCGTACACGTCTTGATTTTATTCTCACATCTGCATATAAACCTGCCATAAAAACCCGATTTTAAAACCCCATGTACGATTCATTTTCGGTTTGGTTTTCTGCAATTGAAATTTATGAAATATATATCAAGTTTCATGTTCATCGTAATGGGACCGAGTCGCCAAAATCTACTTATTGAAATAAGTGAACGGAGCTGTCTTTCGCAGTACCAATTTCCTCATCGGTGTGCATGCAACATTTCCATTAAATGCTCCAAAATGCTATTCCTTGAACGAGTATGCAGGAAATCTTTCATAATGACTTGCAAATGTTGTTGCATGTATATGATATTCGAGATAAAAAACCCTATCCACAATTGGGTCAATGAAAGATGATATAATTTTATTCAGCGAAGAGACCGGCAACATGAATTTCTCCATTTAATGTCATATCGGAGCACCTCAGTACTAAAATGTCATTGTTCGATTCATCGCTGTGGACCTAGTACTACATGTTCATTTTTTTTTTAAGCAATCTCCTGTAAATAGACACAAATTCAAAGTCTGCGATTCACTAGAAGAAATCAAACTTTACTGTTAGATATTTCCCGAGGGTCCTAACACACTACCGATGGAATTATTATCAACTTATGCGGGGTGCTCAGGAACTGCGCTGTGCAGTAACCACTAGTTATTACAAATTGAGCGTTTGAAATTTCTATCCTATCTAATAGATAAATGGCTCTCTTTCGAGTGCACTCTCCATTAAAAAGGAACAATCAAGATTAGGAAATCTATGATAGACATATGGTTCATGTGATGTGGCCAGCCCTCAAAACAACCATCAGCTGAAAAACCTCTGTCACTTCGAGGACCTCTCAGTTATTCCGACTGGCTTCACGCCATGATCAGATCGCTCTGGGTTGGCACAATGTCCGGATGGGAGCATTTTAATATTCGTCAAAAGAATTATTATCGAGGAAGAGTTTTTTGACGTCGCCTGACACATGAATTTTATTAATCATTGTGCTTTTTTATTTTTATCGGAAATCGGTCTAAAATGTGTCAGTGTCATTTTTACGTGCTATTTAAATTAATTATTATTAAATTAATCGCGTGTGCCCGAGAAATCGACTATAATTGCTACGACCGCAAATACCGCATAATGTGTTTTTATATGATTCACTGCGGTGGAGTGTAATTTCTGTCATCGAGTCGTTTCGATGCCGTGAGAGCGTAGAGTCTCGCTTTTCAGACGAAACAAAAATGTCCCTGAAACCCCCGATTAACCGAAGAATACAAGGACTGCATGGTTTCTTCGAGGACCTAATTTTTTCTCGATGTCTTATACATGTTGGATCGGAGCCCGATACCTTTATTATGGATATAGAATTTATGCATTAAAAGTTAACTTTTTCCGTACACGTCTTGATTTTATTCTCACATCTGCATATAAACCTGCCATAAAAACCCGATTCTAAAACCACTGTTCGAGTCATTTTCGGTTTGGTTTTCTGCAATTGAAAAGTATGAAATATATATCAAGTTTCATGTTCATCGTAATGGGACCGGGTCGCCAAAATCTACTTATTGAAATAAGTGAACGGAGCTGTCTTTCGCAGTACCAATTTCCTCATCGGTGTGCATGCAACATTTCCATTAAATGCTCCAAAATGCTATTCCTTGAACGAGTATGCAGGAAATCTTTCATAATGACTTGCAAATGTTGTTGCATGTATATGATATTCGAGATAAAAAACCCTATCCACAATTGGGTCAATGAAAGATGATTTAATTTTATTCAGCGAAGAGACCGGCAACATGAATTTCTCCATTTAATGTCATATCGGAGCACCTCAGTACTAAAATGTCATTGTTCGATTCATCTCTGCGGACCTAGTACTACATGTTCATTTCTTTTTTAAGCAATCTCCTGTAATTAGACACAAATTCAAAGTCTACGATTCACTAGAAGAAATCAAACTTTACTGTTAGATATTTCCCCAAGGTCCTAACATACTACCGATGGAATTATTTTCAACTCATGCGGGGTGCTCAGGAACTGCGCTGTGCAGTAACGACTTGTTATTACAAATTGAGCGTTTGAAATTTCTATCCTATCTAAGAGATAAATGGCTCTCTTTCGAGTGCACTCTCCATTAAAAAGGAACAATCCAGATTAGGAAATCTATGATAGACATATGGTTCATGTGATGTGGCCAGCCCTCAAAACAACCATCAGCTGAAAAACCTCTGTCACTTCGAGGACCTCTCAGTTATTCCGACTGGCTTCACGCCATGATCAGATCGCTCTGGGTTGGCACAATGTCCGGATGGGAGCATTTTAATATTCGTCAAAAGAATTATTATCGAGGAAGAGTTTTTTGACGTCGCCTGACAGATGAATTTTTTTAATCATTGTGCTTTTTTATTTTTATCGGAAATCGGTCTAAAATGTGTCAGTGTCATTTTTACGTGCTATTTACATTAATTATTATTAAATTAATCGCGTGTGCCCGAGAAATCGACTATAATTGCTACGACCGCAAATAACGTATAATGTGTTTTTATATGATTCACTGCGGTGGAGTGTAATTTCTGTCATCGAGTCGTTTCGATGCCGTGAGAGCGTAGTCTCGCTTTTCAGACGAAAAAAAAAAGTCCCTGAAACCCCCGATTAACCGAAGAATACAAGGACTGCATGGTTTCTTCGAGGACCTAATTTTTTCTCGATGTCTTATACATGTTGGATCGGAGCCCGATACCTTTATTATGGATATAGAATTTATGCATTAAAAGTTAACTTTTTCCGTACACGTCTTGATTTTATTCTCACATCTGCATATAAACCTGCCATAAAAACCCGATTCTAAAACCACTGTTCGAGTCATTTTCGGTTTGGTTTTCTGCAATTGAAAAGTATGAAATATATATCAAGTTTCATGTTCATCGTAATGGGACCGGGTCGCCAAAATCTACTTATTGAAATAAGTGAACGGAGCTGTCTTTCGCAGTACCAATTTCCTCATCGGTGTGCATGCAACATTTCCATTAAATGCTCCAAAATGCTATTCCTGTAACGAGTATGCAGGAAATCTTTCATAATGACTTGCAAATGTTGTTGCATATATATGATATTCGAGATAAAAAACCCTATCCACAAGTGGGTCAATGAAAGATGATTTAATTTTATTCAGCGAAGAGACCGGCAACATGAATTTCTCCATTTAATGTCATATCGGAGCACCTCAGTACTAAAATGTCATTGTTCGATTTATCTCTGCGGACCTAGTACTACATGTTCATTTCTTTTTTAAGCAATCTCCTGTAATTAGACACAAATTCAAAGTCTACGTTTCACTAGAAGAAATCAAACTTTACTGTTAGATATTTCCCCAGGGTCCTAACATACTACCGATGGAATTATTTTCAACTCATGCGGGGTGCTCAGGAACTGCGCTGTGCAGTAACGACTTGTTATTACAAATTTCTATCCTATCTAATAGATAAATGGCTCTCTTTCGAGTGCACTCTCCATTAAAAAGGAACAATCAAGATTAGGAAATCTATGATAGACATATGGTTCATGTGATGTGGCCAGCCCTCAAAACAACCATCAGCTGAAAAACCTCTGGTACTTCGAGGACCTCTCACAAGGAAAGGTTCTCTGCTGACGTCCTTCGATTTTGATGAAATTTAAATATGTTATTCTACATCAAAATCTAAAAGACACGTATTTTTTTTTATCGGCGGAAAAACGTTTCTAGGGGTTGAAATCACCCTTCAAAGTTGAGACCTCCGAGGGGTACTTTTCAGGTTTCACCTGTTTTCACCTGAGATAATAGAATGCACCCAAATGGATAATTATCTTAATGATAAACGATGAAAAATGCAACTGGTTTCATATCGGAGGGTTGCATAGGAAAAAAGTTATAGGGGTTGAAATTCACAAAATCGTTATAACAAAAAAAGTATTGCACCTATCTCGATGAACTTAATTGCATTTCGAAGAGGGCAAAAAAATAGTAGATACGGGTTTTTGCGTTTTTCTCGCAAATCAAGTTAAGGGGGTGAACTACCCCTATATATGTTTACATCAAATCTCAATAAAACGGCAGTAATTTTTTGTTTTCCTTATTTCTTCTGGTCGTGATACGTTTTTCCTTCACATTTTCAATATTTACATCTTAAATGATGGATAGATTTTTCTCGAAATTACATTTTCATAACTAGTGAAAGTTATAGAACCTAAAGTATGCGTCCAATCCTTATGGTTTATTTTTCATTTGAAGGCAATCTGACTCTTCTAGTTATACTTAGAAGATTCTATTCAAAATTTATTTAAACAATGGATTTTACCTAATTGAGCAAGAAAAATGCGAGAACATCAAATTTTTCGGTTGAAAATTCTATCACATCCATAGTTTGAAAGAATTCACTTTTTCCCGCCAAAAATTACTGATGGGATAACTTCTACAGATAACAATTTTTTTTATTAGTTAATATTGAATAACCCCCAAGACAAATTCCAAAAATATCTATTCCTTATGTTTTTCACAAAAATTCGGTAAATATTGACACATTTCTATAGTTATCATCAATTCAAGTTATCATCAACTCCCCCCCCCCCCCCCCGTCCCTTTACTTGACGGTGTTATTTGGAAGTCATCTCTGTTCAGTCTGTGACTCGCTCCCAAAATTAGATTTGAAATACGACGCAGAAGCAGTGATAAAACTGCGATCGCGGAATATATTCACCACAGTCGGTTATTTTTATTCTACACGAAAGAAGTGCCTTACAATTCGAGACTATTTAAAACGAAGTTGCAAGTATTAATCAAAATGAAGATAAATCCTTTGAACGTTATTAGAATGCTTCTCGCAACTTTTGAAGTCATGCATTTACCGGATTCGCCAGTGAATAACGATGAAATACAGTTGAAAGAAAACTTTGAAAATATTTTGTTGACTGCAATGAACGAATACAGTGGTTTTGAAATGGTAGAAGAAAATTCTTTGGATTTTGAAGAACCGTTCAAGGATTGGGAAATGGAAATTGTTGAAGATAAGGAGTGGGCAAACGCCTTGCATGAACCAGAACTTCCGCCTGATACATGCACTCATGATGACGAAGATTTATCTTACGAGTACAAATTAAGGGCCGTTCAGTATTGGCGCAGCGGGAAGAAAGGAAATTTAAGTCTGGGCAGTGTTAAACAAAAGTTCAAGAGAGTGCAATCTATACGACAGTTGCAGCGGTGGGCACACAATTTGAACAAGGGTGGGACGTACAAAGAAAAATTAGCACGAATTTGTAGTTACACTTTGGAAAATTTCAAAGCTGCTGTGGATGCTGGTTTAATAGTGCACGATTCCGATTTGAAAAAATGGGCCTTACATGCTCAAAAAGAAATAGGGCATTCTGATTTTCGTTTCAAAGCATCTCCTAAGTGGATAAAATCATTTAAAGCGGCTCATCGTATCGTATCGAGAAAAATTAATAAGTTCATTACATCCAAAACAATTGAAGATGGAGAAATCTTGGAACAACAAATTCAAAAATTTGTCTTTGACGTAAAGCAAAATATTGCAACATACAAATTGTCAAATACATTCAACGCAGATCAGAGTGGCTTCCAGCTAGAAATGCATTCCGGAAGAACTTTAGCAATCGAAGGAGAAAAGCAAGTACAATGTCTTGTACAATCAGTCTCATCTACGACCCACAGTTATACGATTCAGCCGACTATATCAGCTGACGGCAAACTGCTATCTCCTCTATTTTTGGTTTTAAAAGAACCAACCGGCAAGATTGGTCCAATAGTGGAGAAAACGCTTTTCAGACCAGATAATGTGTACATAGAAGTATCCAAGTCTGGGAAGCTTACTTCAGGTATAAATTACACCCACTGTTTGTGTATAGATATTTTTTCGAATGAAAAAAATACGTTTTTCTAATTTCAGATCATTTCAAAATTTGGTTGCAGCATGTGTTTTTCCCGAAAATTGGTTCAAAATCTTTATTACTGATTGATTCTTGGACTGGACACTGCCCCCAAGCTGTACTTGATGTAAAACCTTCAAATAGAGATGTCAAAGTAATGATTATACCTAAAGGAACTACCGGAAAAATCCAACCCCTCGATGTTTTTGGATTCCGAGTATGGAAAAATTTTGTTAGACATTTTTCTGATACTTGTCTATTGATGAATTATAATATTGATTTGCATTTGAGAAATAATATCATAAAGCTGCAGTCACTCGTTCATAACCAACTGTCGTCACCACGTTATATCGATCTTTTCAAATATTCTTGGTACAAAAGTGGTTATATTGAAGAAAAACCAGCCAATTTTGAAAATCCTGTAGACTTTGCATTTGGAGATTCTTGCAACTCACATTGTGAAGTTCCAGGATGTGAAAATGTTGCTATTGTTCGCTGTTCCTGGTGTAAAAAGTCGCTATGTTTTAAACACTTTTTCGATGACTATCATTACTGCAGTACTTACAACGGCTAATAGAGCATACGATTATATATTCGCTTCTATTTATTGCTGTTGACATATTATCAATAAAAGATATAAGCATATTGTACGCTCTCTTTTTTTTTTACTTGACTACGCAATTTTTCTATGCGTCATCCCAAATCTTGGTCTTATCTACCGAAACGAATATGTGTAAGCTCTCATCGTATGCCTGTGTTATCTCATTGCCAAATATAAATCAGTCAGAATTATCAATAAGGAAAAACGTATCACGACCAGAGGAAATAAGGAAAACAAAAAATTACTGCCGTTTTATTGAGATTTGATGTAAACATATATAGGGGTAGTTCACCCCCTTAACTTGATTTGCGAGAAAAACGCAAAAACCCGTATCTACTATTTTTTTGCCCTCTTCGAAATGCAATTAAGTTCATCGAGATAGGTGCAATACTTTTTTTGTTATAACGATTTTGTGAATTTCAACCCCTATAACTTTTTTCCCATGCAACCCTCCGATATGAAACCAGTTGCATTTTTCATCGTTTATCATTAAGATAATTATCCATTTGGGTGCATTCTATTATCTCAGGTGAAAATAGGTGAAACCTGAAAAGTACCCCTCGGAGGTCTCAACTTTGAAGGGTGATTTCAACCCCTAGAAACGTTTTTCCGCCGATAAAAAAAAATACGTGTCTTTTAGATTTTTATGTAGAATAACATATTTAAATTTCATCAAAATCGAAGGACGTCAGCAGAGAACCTTTCCTTGTCAGTTATTCCGACTGGCTTCACGCCATGATCAGATCGCTCTGGGTTGGCACAATGTCCGGATGGGAGCATTTTAATATTCGTCAAAAGAATTATTATCGAGGAAGAGTTTTTTGACGTCGCCTGACACATGAATTTTATTAATCATTGTGCTTTTTTATTTTTATCGGAAATCGGTCTAAAATGTGTCAGTGTCATTTTTACGTGCTATTTAAATTAATTATTATTAAATTAATCGCGTGTGCCCGAGAAATCGACTATATTTGCTACGACCGCAAATACCGTATAATGTGTTGTTTTATGATTCACTGCGGTGGAGTGTAATTTCTGTCATCGAGTCGTTTCGATGCCGTGAGAGTGTAGTCTCGCTTTTCAGAAGAAAAAAAAATGTCCCTGAAACCCCCGATTAACCGAAGAATACAACGACTGTATGGTTTCTTCGAGGACCTAATTGTTTCTCGATGTCTTATACATGTTGGATCGGAGCCCGATACCTTTATTATGAATATAGAATTTATGCATTAAAAGTTAACTTTTTCGGTACACGTCTTGATTTTATTCTCACATCTGCATATAAACCTGCCATTAAAACCCGATTCTAAAACCACTGTTCGAGTCATTTTCGGTTTGGTTTTCTGCAATTGAAAAGTATGAAATATATATCAAGTTTCATGTTCATCGTAATGGGACCGGGTCGCCAAAATCTACTTATTGAAATAAGTGAACGGAGCTGTCTTTCGCAGTACCAATTTCCTCATCGGTGTGCATGCAACATTTCCATTAAATGCTCCAAAATGCTATTCCTTGAACGAGTATGCAGGAAATCTTTCATAATGACTTGCAAATGTTGTTACATGTATATGATATTCGAAATCAAAAACTCTATCCACACTTGGGTCAATGAAAGATGATTTAATTTTATTCAGCGAAGAGACCGGCAACATGAATTTCTCCATTTAATGTCATATCGGAGCACCTCAGTACTAAAATGTCATTGTTCGATTCATCTCTGCGGACCTAGTACTACATGTTACATTCTTTTTTAAGCAATCTCCTGTAATTAGACACAAATTCAAAGTCTACGATTCACTAGAAGAAATCAAACTTTACTGTTAGATATTTCCCCAGGGTCCTAACATACTACCGATGGAATTATTTTCAACTCATGCGGGGTGCTCAGGAACTGCGCTGTGCAGTAACGACTTGTTATCACAAATTGAGCGTTTGAAATTTCTATCCTATCTAATAGATAAATGGCTCTCTTTCGAGTGCACTCTCCATTAAAAAGGAACAATCAAGATTAGGAAATCTATGATAGACATATGGTTCATGTGATGTGGCCAGCCCTCAAAACAACCATCAGCTGAAAAACCTCTGTCACTTCGAGGACCTCTCAGTTATTACGACTGGCTTCACGCCATGATCAGATCGCTCTGGGTTGGCACAATGTCCGGATGGGAGCATTTTAATATTCGTCAAAAGAATTATTATCGAGGAAGAGTTTTTTGACGTCGCCTGACACATGAATTTTTTTAATCATTGTGCTTTTTTATTTTTATCGGAAATCGGTCTAAAATGTGTCAGTGTCATTTTTACGTGCTATATTTAAATTAATTATTATTAAATTAATCGCGTGTGCCCGAGAAATCGACTATAATTGCTACGACCGCAAATACCGTATAATGTGTTTTTATATGATTCACTGCGGTGGAGTGTAATTTCTGTCATCGAGTCGTTTCGATGCCGTGAGAGCGTAGTCTCGCTTTTCAGACGAAAAAAAAAAGTCCCTGAAACCCCCGATTAACCGAAGAATACAAGGACTGCATGGTTTCTTCGAGGACCTAATTTTTTCTCGATGTCTTATACATGTTGGATCGGAGCCCGATACCTTTATTATGGATATAGAATTTATGCATTAAAAGTTAACTTTTTCCGTACACGTCTTGATTTTATTCTCACATCTGCATATAAACCTGCCATAAAAACCCGATTCTAAAACCACTGTTCGAGTCATTTTCGGTTTGGTTTTCTGCAATTGAAAAGTATGAAATATATATCAAGTTTCATGTTCATCGTAATGGGACCGGGTCGCCAAAATCTACTTATTGAAATAAGTGAACGGAGCTGTCTTTCGCAGTACCAATTTCCTCATCGGTGTGCATGCAACATTTCCATTAAATGCTCCAAAATGCTATTCCTGTAACGAGTATGCAGGAAATCTTTCATAATGACTTGCAAATGTTGTTGCATGTATATGATATTCGAGATAAAAAACCCTATCCACAATTGGGTCAAAGAAAGATGATTTAATTTTATTCAGCGAAGAGACCGGCAACATGAATTTCTCCATTTAATGTCATATCGGAGCACCTCAGTACTAAAATGTCATTGTTCGATTCATCTCTGCGGACCTAGTACTACATGTTACATTCTTTTTTAAGCAATCTCCTGTAATTAGACACAAATTCAAAGTCTACGATTCACTAGAAGAAATCAAACTTTACTGTTAGATATTTCCCCAGGGTCCTAACATACTACCGATGGAATTATTTTCAACTCATGCGGGGTGCTCAGGAACTGCGCTGTGCAGTAACGACTTGTTATTACAAATTTCTATCCTATCTAATAGATAAATGGCTCTCTTTCGAGTGCACTCTCCATTAAAAAGGAACAATCAAGATTAGGAAATCTATGATAGACATATGGTTCATGTGATGTGGCCAGCCCTCAAAACAACCATCAGCTGAAAAACCTCCGGTACTTCGAGGACCTCTCAGTTATTCCGACTGGCTTCACGCCATGATCAGATCGCTCTGGGTTGGCACAATGTCCGGATGGGAGCATTTTAATATTCGTCAAAAGAATTATTATCGAGGAAGAGTTTTTTGACGTCGCCTGACACATGAATTTTATTAATCATTGTGCTTTTTTACTTTTATCGGAAATCGGTCTAAAATGTGTCAGTGTCATTTTTACGTGCTATTTAAATTAATTATTATTAAATTTATCGCGTGTGCCCAAGAAATCGACTATATTTGCTACGACCGCAAATACCGTATAATGTGTTGTTTTATGATTCACTGCGGTGGAGTGTAATTTCTGTCATCGAGTCGTTTCGATGCCGTGAGAGTGTAGTCTCGCTTTTCAGAAGAAAAAAAAATGTCCCTGAAACCCCCGATTAACCGAAGAATACAACGACTGTATGGTTTCTTCGAGGACCTAATTGTTTCTCGATGTCTTATACATGTTGGATCGGAGCCCGATACCTTTATTATGGATATAGAATTTATGCATTAAAAGTTAACTTTTTCGGTACACGTCTTGATTTTATTCTCACATCTGCATATAAACCTGCCATTAAAACCCGATTCTAAAACCACTGTTCGAGTCATTTTCGGTTTGGTTTTCTGCAATTGAAAAGTATGAAATATATATCAAGTTTCATGTTCATCGTAATGGGACCGGGTCGCCAAAATCTACTTATTGAAATAAGTGAACGGAGCTGTCTTTCGCAGTACCAATTTCCTCATCGGTGTGCATGCAACATTTCCATTAAATGCTCCAAAATGCTATTCCTTGAACGAGTATGCAGGAAATCTTTCATAATGACTTGCAAATGTTGTTACATGTATATGATATTCGAAATCAAAAACTCTATCCACACTTGGGTCAATGAAAGATGATTTAATTTTATTCAGCGAAGAGACCGGCAACATGAATTTCTCCATTTAATGTCATATCGGAGCACCTCAGTACTAAAATGTCATTGTTCGATTCATCTCTGCGGACCTAGTACTACATGTTCATTTCTTTTTTAAGCAATCTCCTGTAAATAGACACAAATTCAAAGTCTGCGATTCACTAGAAGAAATCAAACTTTACTGTTAGATATTTCCCCAGGGTCCTAACACACTACCGATGGAATTATTTTCAACTGATGCGGGGTACTCATGAACTGCGTTGTGTAGTCATCACTTTTTATTACCAACGATGCATTTTTTTTTCTTTTTTCATATGCACCTAAATCCCTCTCAAGTCCTTATCATCTATCTTCTATCGAAGATAGAATATCATCTGGCAAAAACCCTAAGATTCGAAATTTTATATATGTGTTTTTTATGAAGTGTTTCTACATGTTTCACGTTTTGGAAATATGCACAATATCTTTATCTTCTATAAGTTCGTTGTTCCAGAAAGAATAGTTTCGAAAAGTATAATCAAAATCTCAATTCCGATTATTGTAGATTAACACTTTCCTATGCTTTGCTGTATCCTCAAATGCAGTAAAGCAGGTAATCTGGATTCTCAAGTGATATGTAGAATAAGTCTCTCCGTTTCCATGAGATGACATAAAATTTTATAAAACATCTTCTTCTCGATTTTTAATTTAGGGCTTCCAAATTCCGCAAATCTCGTTTATATCTGTGTTCAATTTTCTAGATCGAGATTATTCGTAGGAAGTTTCATCAAAAGATGCCGTAGCGGATTGACGCCAAGTCTCGCGTATACAGGAAGTGATTGAGTATGAATTTTTTACAGTTTTTCATAAGGGTATCATTCATTACTATACAGAAGTCTTGATCCAATAGTGTCTTCGAAATCTTCTTTCTTGCTGGCGCAATGAACGCAGTGGCAGTTTTGGGAACAAAGCAGTTCTCGAACATACCAATGCGTGCAAGTATTTTCGTTAGCAATAGTTTTTCCGCAGAAATGTCCTCAAAAACGCCATTGCAAGCCTGTTTCTGCAACAGCGTGGTAATTTCGAGGATCGAGCATTGTCGTTACTCGAAGGACTTACATGTCGCACTGTTGATATCCCCGTGATCCCCTGATCAGGGACCTGGAAAATTCGAAAAAATGTAAAATCCTAAAGCAGGGTCCAATAAACTTATACTAGACGGGTCCTCGAGGACACCTTTGAGCTGTCAACTTTCGTCTACAGATTTTTTCTTTATTCTTACTGTGATGTGAAATATGACATAAACTCCACGTACACTCATGTATTGAAGTGGAAAAGATATAACAAGTTGAGGTAAACTTCGATCTAGTTTTATTTTCAAGATAGGGATGTAAAGAACTTCGTAATAAACTGACGTCATATATTTCGTTCATAGTATTTTATTGAAATTACCAATAGTCGTCTCTGACAATGAGACTTGTTTGTATCACTACATTAGTACTTTCTTGCTTTTCACGGTTACATTTTTTCTTTTGCAAATTTGAAAATACACCATGAAAAGTGGAAAGTAACCCTACTCAAACTTATTGAAACGAAATGCTTACTTCCTGTTCGGTACATAATAGTAAAATTAAATCAAAACGTAAAAAAGTAAAGTAAGAAGTCTTCTTTTTGAATAAGATAAATTAGTTCCGTATCTTAATTATATCGGCATATTTCCTCGACAGATTCAGCCCCGATATCGATCGTCCTATTGTTTTACGTTGTCTTTACGACTTCGGTTTATAGCTATTGTTTTTATTATTTTCGGAACGATATAACAATGGGGATTATAGAAATAAGAACGTTTTTTGATTCGGCGGAGAAAAACCGTAGAAACACTAAAGCGGAAAAATCGTTTAAGAACTGCAGTAGAAACATAAAAAAATAGATAAACTATAAAGTAATTCGTGATATGCCTTAGCAAAAATCGTTTCGATTTTTCGGTGTCTAGATAACGATATCACTTTTTTTCAAATCAGACTCATTGTCAGTACCGTTAAGGATGTCTCAGTGTTACTGCATAGGTGCCGTTTAACTTGTTTCCTATGCAATAGTACAATATGAATAACATGAACGGGAAACTTTGTTTTCCAGTAAACAATATAAATACTTCAATATAATTTGTAAAAAACATCTAAGAATTAAAGTAAATGGGAGTAAATCTTCGTAGAGTAATTCGAGTTCGATGTCCCGACTATGATATCAGTATTTTGATCCTCAAACGGTGATATGACTTTTTCATCACATTTATAGCATATGCAGTCAACTTCTTCCACTGTCCCATTTATCGTTGGGATTTGGACTGATTATGTATCCAAGTCTTGATTTGCGGAATCGTTCTGTTTTCGAGTATTACCGAATGTTGAGATTTCAACACTGCTATTTCAGCAAAAGACGGCAATGTTTCCTCCCTCATGTGTTTTGCAAATGCCTTCATTATAACGGCTTTCTCTTCATGACTCCACAAATGTTTTTATTGTCTTGCTAAAAAAAAAAAACTAAAAATTAGTATTCGCGGTTGAGACTGATTACATTTTATTCTATTTAATGATGAAAACGTAATTGACTTACCGCTATTTTCGCCAGCCATTACCTTCTTCTTCGTGCATTTAGTTCTCGTTTTTTTCTTTGTGCCGCTTTTCTTAGCCACTAGGCCTGTCTCTTGTGGCAGACTATTGCAACGACTTTTGAATATATGCTTGCTCGGAATAGGTATTTCATCATTTTCATCATCATTATCACTATCATTTTGAGCCAATGTTGGGAGATTGCCACTATCGATCGTAGAATCATTGGAATCTGCGTTTATATTGGCATTATTTTGCTCGTTGATGAGTGTAGGCTTGAGAACGCTTTCAGGATTATCGACATCAGACTCATCGCTTAAATTGTGTGTTTCTTGTGCAGCTTCCAATAGCCGCGAAATTCCCAATACATCTCGGCTCTCTATATGTTCGCGATAAGTTTTTCGATGAATAGGTTCATCGTGGCCCAAATACTCGGCGCGATGTACTGTTTCGTTATCGCTTATATTGAGGGCTACACAATGCGTAGCAATGTGTTTACGCAGTTCGGTGCCTCTTAAAGTTTCAGGAAAGTTGACCCCAGACTTTTTCGAGAACTCACGCATAGCAGTGCAACCGTCGACTACTTTGATCCTTTTATTATTGTAGGATGGGAGACCGAATACGAACTCGTTTGATTCTGGAACTCCAGCAATTTTACGATTTTCCAAAATCAGATCAATACTCTTCTCCAATTCCGGAAACAACAAAAGTGGTACTGTACGACCTTTTTTCCCACGGATTGTC